>NC_052629.1:86959799-87259799 GCF_016161935.1 Mauremys reevesii
CATGGGGTGTGTTAGATCAGCTTCTAGGCTGTTTGCTCTTATGCTGAGGCTACTGCAAACTAGCCACCCAAATCAGGGAGCTGGCAGTTTGGCACCCCCTCCCTGCATATGCACTGAGCAGAGGAGAACCTATGAATTATTGACCTTAGGAAACATCTGACAGGGTGTGCTCTTACAAGTGGTTTTTAATCAGGCTGGTAGATCCAATGACTGGGAGTATTCACCTGAGTAAGAACTAATCACAAGGAATAATTTGCAGAACCAGGCCTTTGGATGCTCTTTCTGCTGGTAGTGACACTTCTGGGCATGCTGTGGCAAATACAGATATTCCAGTGTGATTGTACTTGGAGGACATGTGTTCTGGTTTTGAGGGTTACCTGAGATACAAGCAGGTAATGAAGTGAATGGCCATTAGCCCTTCAGTGGAATCCTCTGCTGGGTGATCACACAATAGCCGGCTTAAGTGTGCTGTAGAGTTTCATTTTCATGATCACAGTATTGTGTATAAAATTACTGTGTAAGAGGAGGTGCCGGGTTATCTTGTCGGAGCTGCTCAACACTTGTCAGCCCCTCAATATTATTAACAACAATTGAGATAATTCTACATCTTGTCAAGAGTTTCTAGATAAGGTGCATGTGTCTATGCTAATGTATCTAACTGTATACAAGGCCACATTGGAAACACATGGTTCAGTGGTGCAAGACAGGAGATCCTATTTAAGATAATGCACTCATCTGTAATGACTGATCATGTAACATTTTGGATATGAAATATGAGCTAATATTAAGCCAATTATATTTAGAAAATAAATTATTTCTAAAGCATTTTCTTGACTTATAATAGGATCCTACAATACCTTTCCTAACAGTTGTATTTGAGCTGATGTTTAACAAAAATGTTGATTCTTCTGAACCAATTATGTCAATATAAAAAGCAACCATTTCTGAGCACTATGTAAATTTACACCCTGGAAAATAAACACAATTTATGGTGTGATGGAAGTAATATAATTCAGTTATTAAAACACACTTTTCTTCATTGGATTTCAGTCTATAGTATGTATTGTTTGCTTTTTCAACCTTTTAGTTGCAAGGACAGCTGGCTAAGCTAAGCATTAGTAAGACACCAGGTGTGTTAAATAAAACATACCAAGATCATACTCTAAATGGTGTGGCCCTATAACAAGTAAAGTGCTTGTGGAAAAGCTGGTGTCATTGGTTAATGAAAATATTCGGGGATCTAAACACAATGGCTACATAACATTCCCATCAGAAGAGCCATACCAGTTTATAAGAATGTGAAGGAGCTGAGCAATCAAATGTTGACATAAACAATATTTAGAACTTTGAAATTCTCTAAAACAAATCATCCTTCCCCTCAACAGTAGCAACAGTAATTAGCAATTGCAGGGTAATACCGTAAATATAAGAATATTTTGTACTTGCTTTAAAAGCACAGGGAGTGTTTCTCTTCTTGCCTGCACACGCATACTTGTTTAACTCCACTGATTTCAATGGACTTACTCCTAATGCACACTGTGTGAGTTAGAGGCCTCATGAGCTCAGTCTTCACAAAGCCCTGCTGATGTATATTAGATTATGTTACCCTCGTGCAAATGAGGAAAGTGAGGCACAGATGGGGGACCATGTAAGTGCTGGATTTAGAAACTCAGGAGTTCCTGGCTCCTAGTCCTGTGCTCAAACTGTGTTCATCCCATAGACCCTCACCCTGCAAACACTTATGCACATGCTTAACTTTGCTACCATGAGTAGTCCCGTGGTTTCATTTGATTGATAGATCAGGGCCCTATTGTCTGATCTATAAAAGTCTATTGACTTTACTGGTCTTTGAGCCAGTCTATAAGCCTGATCCAGTTTTCCAGCACCAGCACTGTTGGCTGTTCCTTTCACGTTGAATGCAAAGAAACCAGACTGGGGCCCGAGCCATTGACTGGAGTATTGAGTGACCCCTCTGATCCTGGCTATTGGGTATATTCAGTCCATGTTGCTAACATGGGAATTTTGTAAGAAGATTTTCAGGTCACCTTAATCATGGCTGATTTGTGTATATCTTGTTCTATTATTACTATATTTACTAGATATGGCAGAGCAGCCTGAAAAATAAAACTAGCTTGAATCTCCGTTCATCCCTTGATACAAATCCTAACCGCTCCCAAGACTTGGGTACATTCAGCTATGTGCTCCAACTCCCGCCCTTCTCCTGCCAAACTTTTTGTGTGTCAGTAGCTCCTTCGACTCTCCACCAGGCTTCAACAGAAGTTTTGCCTGCAGCACTGGACCATAAGAAAAGGAGCACAGTCAACCACACAAACCTCTTTAAAGTGGTTCTGAATTAATGCCCCTACATGCTTTGTACTCTTTCCCACCACTGCACAGACTACAAAAATGAATGCTCCTAGAAGGCCTGGGCCAAAATAATGTTGCATCTTAAGTGGCAAGAATCTTTAACTGGTGGGTTGAAGCAGCACACATATTAGGATGTGGATATAGATGAAGAAGTCTATAGAGGCTTTCTAATATATGATGATACTGGCAAAGTCCAAACCCATTAATGAATAGCAATATGTTGCTTTAAGGTACAAACTTTTAAACCAGGATTCCAGTTTAGGAGCGCCCTACAATGTTTGACTTTTGCTATATCACTCCATTTACCTTGGCTGCCATTTCACTGCTTCCTGACAGACTCTGCTTTTTCTGACAGCTGAGTGCTTGCTGCATGGCTGCACAAGGAAGCTGGCCAATGTTGTTTGGTTTAGGAAACGACGTATGTTATTTGTTTTGGCCAGAATACGTGCAATGGTTATAGTCTTGCATATACATGATGCTTTACAAAACTGGGTTTTATAAATGCCATTTTAGAGGTGGGGAATGGAGGCACAGAGAGGTCAAGTGACATGTCTGCAGTCATAGAGTTACTCTGTGGCAGAGTCAGGAAAGGAATCTAACTAGGAATCCAGTTACCTGCCCTAACAATTAGAGCAGTGGTTCCCAAACTGGGGTTTGAGAACTCCTGGGGGTTCACAAAATGTTACAGGGGATTCTTGGGGGGGGAATTCCCTAATGGTGGACAGAGCTGTCCCTAGGGACCCCGGGCAGCACGGGGCTAGCGGCCTGGAGCCCCTGGACTTACAAGAGCTAAGCAGATCAAAGCAAGCAGATCTATTACAGTGAGGAGATTTAAACTTCAAGACTCTTTATAAGAAATGGAAAGGGAAGTGGATATTGTTTGCTGTTTTTAAAATTAAATAGGCAGCTAGTATTTTTAAAATTATTATGACGAACAAGTTTAAGCTTTGTTGCAATGTGCGTCGTTTGTCTGGACTGCTCAAGACCTGAATGCTTGTGTAGGAGGAACTCTTTGAGTTGGCCTCTTAAATACCATCATGCTGTTTCACATCTGATGCTCCTTGATGAAACATAGGAGCCTTGTCTTATAACAGGCTTATTCAAAGTGATACAAACTATGAAAGTGAGATCTTGGAAGAGTGTTGCCATTTTCATAATGTAATAGAAATATACTTTAATGATAAGTAAGAACATAAGAATGGCCCTACTGGGTCAGACCAAGGGGCCATCTAGCCCAGTATCCTGTCTTCCGACAGTGGCCAGTGCCAGGTTACCCAGAGGGAATGAACAGAACAGGTAATCATCAAGTGATCCATCCCCTGTCGCTCATTCCCAGCTTCTGGCAAACAGAGGCCAGGGACACTTAATAAATAGTATGTAATAAGCATGTCATAAAAACAAATTTTATATTTCTAAGATCACTGCTTTTATAATTTATACTCAGGCAAACGAGAAAATCCCTGGAAATATTCATTTTTAGGCGGGGGTTCGTGAGACTTGACATTTTAGTGAAAGGGGTTCACAGGTTAAGTCTGGGAACCACTGCACTAGAGAATGCTGCTTCTCCTTGAAATAAACAGCACTCGATGTTGACCTTCTTATAAGCTATAAAACACAGTGCATATGTCAATCTTTGTGTCTGTTAGGTTTATTAGCATTCATATGTTGTACTACAGATTTATGAGAAAACAAACTAGAACTTGTGCAGTTTTAAGATGGTCATAAAATAGATTTAAATCACCTACAGAAAATGAAAATGTAATCAAGATGTGAAACTCCATGAAATGCTGGAATCAGGGTGGAAGAATAATATTAGTATTGATATTCTTCAGGAGACATCTCTTAGGCAGCATGGCTGTTCAGCTTCCTGCAATAATAGTGCCTAAAACCCAACAGCAATGAGCACCCTGTGAGGATATGTAATTGCTACCTTATGTGGTCCCTGAGGTTCTAATATCAGGCGAGCAGTCATGTGTGTCTTAGTCCATTGCCAAGTGCTTGAAATCACATTACAGACTCCGAAATGTGCAGCACGTTGTGTAAAGTCAGACCCAACTCCCCGAAGACTAGCTAAGTGTAAAGGCATTCCAGATGGGAATTTAATCGCTAAATTTCATGTCATATTATTTAGCAGGTTAGTTTATCCCTCATTTACTTGCCATCTGTCACTATTTCAGTATTCTGGCAAAAATGCTTGTCATTCATAAGCCGATGAAACCAGAAAGGACTTGTTACCCCAAACCCAAGGCATTCATTATAAGATGCAATTTAAAAAACAGTTACGAATGATAAAGACCCAGTTTGGTGAAATTCTGTATGAAGACTTGCTTGATAAAGTTATGGCCACAGTTGCAGCCCTGGTTTGTGTTTCTGTAAACAAAACTGCTTGTGGACGCACATCTATTTTGCACAAATGTGTGACCATGTTTTGTGAACAGATTGATGCCAAAATGAGTGCACAAAAATGGTGACATAAACAAACCATGTTTGAAAATTTGCCCTTTTGGCCCTGGTGCATTTTCCATTTTTTTGTTTGTTTGTTTTGGAGGGAAAGGGGTTAATTTCTGTGTCTGCCATTTTTTGAGTAGCATGTATGTGAATCATTGACTAGACCTGATGCAATTGGAGCTGTTTAGCTATCATAATGCAATGGGGAACTTTTCACTCACCTGAATCTCATTTTGAAGGGTGGGGGAATGGAGAGATCATATTTCACTAGCGCTTTGCAAAACCAATAGTTTTTGCTTTGCAAACTTTTGTTAGCATTTATTAACTTCATCCAGGATGACAGCGAAACCATGGACAAAATAGTGAACTCCTCTGAATTTGCCTCAAGGTGGATTGTCATTATCAAAACACAGCAGCTTTTTCATGGCAACATGGCAGTTTTTCACTTTAAAAAAAAACTTTAATTTTTGAGGAATCCAGTATATAGTTTGTGATGAATATGCCAAATATTCCATGTTTTCACAAAGCTGTAGAAACGTGGTGGTGTTTTTTTTTCCCTACAATTCACTTTGCAAGCATTTCTGCCAGTAAATTGTGCTAGGCAAAATTTTACGACCAAACGTTTTATTTTTAATGAAAAATGCAGATTTGGATCCCTCAAAACATTTTGCAAATTTGTGTCATTTTTGGGAAATTGTTCCAGTTATGAGGAGGTCGGGGTTTGGGGGAAGTCAAAATATTTCATTTCAACATTTCAAAAAAAAATTCAGCTTTTTGATTCAAAATGGCCTTTGTTTTGAAATTACCTCTAACTTTATTTTTTTAGAAAACGTAAAAAGAAACAACATTTTGCTGAACAATTTTTTTTTTTATTTTTTGACTCACTAAAATTTTTGAAAATTTAGGTTGTGAGTTGACCTGAAATGAATTCTATTTATTTCTTATTTGCAATTGCTAGTGAAGTGAAAAATCCATTATTCGCACAGCTCTAATTCTATCACTGAGAATGACAGGTGACGAGTGGAATAGCTGATCCAGAATTATAGGTGAAATGTAAATGGGAGGGAAATGGAGTAAGAAGCAGCAGAGTCCTGTGGCCTAATCTCTTTGATGAACAGTTTGGGGTTTGGAAACATCTGTAGTGGATGGTGCCTTTAGGAGATCACACCTGTAAATGCAACTGATGGGATCTAGGTGTGGTGCTGCCTGATCTCTCAGTAAACTGGGAAATGTTCCATTGGTTGGAGCCGCCTGGATTAGCTGTCTCTGTGACCAGTACTAAACTGGGGACAGTAGTAGCTAAGCTCCACCTTTGTCTCATATTTAGAACTGATTCAATTTACTATGCACTGTAAATACTGCACATACACCCCAATCCCTCAAGCTGAAATTAATACCTGCTATTAAAATGAAGAAAAAGCAAAGTGCTGGATTTCCTTATTAAAACCCAGCTCTAACTGCTAAAGGCAGAAAGTTTGTCAGTGTGAAAGGTCTGATGAGTTCTTCTTTCCAGAGGAATTAATGAGCAGAACTAATACCTTCCCTTCATACTAAGGGCCAAATCCTTCTCTCCATTGCACCAGGTCAGCTACAAGGAGAATTTAGCCCAAAGGGCCTGTATTTTACATATTCTCAGTGAAATTAAAAATCATTATTGTGCTCTGTTTTGAATCAGCCCCAGTGCTTTGACACTCTTTGGGACTAGGTACAATAGGTGTCAGGAGAAGGATAAATTCACTTTCTGGTGGTTTTTGGCCTGGGTCTCAGGTCTGTTTTGTCTGCAATGGGCAGGTCTATTGGCACAAAGAATACTTGAGCCCAGAAGGTCTGGCCAGTGGAGGATGCTACCTGTTAAGGGGAGTCTCCAGTGGCACATGGTCACCAAAGAAGCTCCTACACCGCCTCCTCCTTACCCCCAGCATGGATGGGAGAAAGGGGGAATAGCCAGGGCAATCTCTGACTACCAGAACAGCCACTGTGGGCCTTATCAGCCAGCATAATTTACAGCGCCACTAAGGCCAGGTATCAGAAGGGTTTACAGATCCGTGTTAGTCTGGATCTGTAAAAGCAGCAAAGAGTCCTGTGGCACCTTATAGACTAATGTATTGGAGCATGAGCTTTCACTTCATCGGATGCATGACTAAGGCCGTGCTATACTTTGCCAAGACCAGTTTTGCATAAAAAGGGTTCTGGGAGTGGGGAGACAAAGAGGTTTCCTTGTTCTCCCTTCCCAGCTGTGCCCAGCACTTAGTGTTTGCAGCCAACTCTCTGGCTCTAAACAATGTAAATGTAATAAATAGTTTTCTGTCTTTTTAAATCTAATTCCATGATACTAAAAATGTTAATTACATTCTGAAAATACACATGCATCTCTCTATCCGACCGGAGGAGCTCATTATTTTAAAATGAATTATATGGGCAGTTTTGCTGTGTGAAGGTTTTGAGCCAGATAGATGAGAAAATAAAGAGGATGAGTACATAGCTAGGTGTTAGTGGGCTCATATTACTAAGTGATGATTCTGCCTTGAATGTCATAGTGGATCAAGTAAAAGAACTCATTGTGAGCTGATGCTAGTGGGGACAGATGGATGGTCTTGTGAGTAAGACACTGAACTGGGACTCGGGAAACTTATATTCAATTCCTACCTCTGCCACAGATTTTCTGACTGACCTTGGGCATGTCTCTTAATCACTCTTTTCCTCAGTTTCCCCCCATCTGTTCAATATGGATAATATTTTCATAGCTCACAGAGGTTACTGTACTGATGAGTACCTAGAAAAGGCCATCATATGTTTTGATATAGTGAATAGTACAGAATGGCTCAAGCTTGGTGAGTGCTATGTGGAATATAATGACTCAACATGGGCAAAGTGGATGTCTTCCTTCTGTGCTTTTGAACTCTCCGGTCATGTACTTTTGAAAACAAAACTGAAACAAAGCCTCTGAAGTAATAGAACCCTAGTAGAATAACTGCTCTCTATATCACACATATGGCAACATAAATTAAAGAAGCAGAGGACTGGCTAGGACATAAAGGAATCACAGTTTATGAGTGGAAGACACAGCATTTAGGGATGGAGAAGCTGGATCTTGTATTATTGTGCAAAAAGAAAGAGGAGCACTGATGGAAATATCACTCCTGGGACAAGGACTGCTGTGACTCCAGATGCCAGCAATTTGTTAAACATAAAACAAAACAACATGAAATGCAAGGTATGTCACCAGAACAAAAGGTTAGGACTTCTCCCTCCGTGCCGCACTGCAAAGAATCAGAACAACTACAAAACCTCTTGGCAGCTGGGATGTCTCAGCTGGTGCCAACTCTCAGCACGCGCCTGTTACCAAGAGTGTCACACCGCTACAAAGGCAGCATCCCGCTACTATAAAAACAGCACCCCCACCATCCTGCCATGGTATAAACAGCATCCTGCTACAGTGTAAACATCCCCTCACTTACCAGTACCATTTCAAACACAGCATCCACTACTGCAGGACAGCTCAGCATTACAACAACCCTCTTCTCTCTCTTTCTTTGAGTGGTAAGTTCAAATAAGTGTTACTGAACTAAACAAGAAACAAACAGGCCTGTTAGGCATCCTTTCCTTTCATCTACTTATGACTTCTTTTATCTTCCTGCTGTCTATCAATATCTTCAAAGCACAAAGAGGCCAGATGGATACTTGGTGGGTCTCCATTGACTTTCGTGGAGTTAAAGCAGAGATTAATCGGGTTCATCGTGTCAAAAATTGTTAACAGAGATGTTGGTAATGTCAGAATTCAAGGCTTAATGTTTCTTTTTCATCTGTAGAGTGTGTCTCTCCGAGGTCATTCTGATCTCCCTGCATGGGTCCTGCCATGCAGACTGGTGAGGATTATTGCTCCCAAAGTGCCACTTTGGTCACTGCCTCCTCCTCCCATTAGTAGAACCAGTGTTATTCACCTTCAGCTTGGCCCTGGCTTGTGTATTCCATCACAGTGTTCAGCAGAGGGGTATGTTTAAAGGCGTTTAAGTCTAAGGCTACATCTACATTACAGCCGGAATGGATGCTGTGAGATTGATCCACCGGCAGTCGATTTAGTGGGTCTAGTGAAGACCCGCCAAATCAACAGCAGATTTCTCTCCAGTTTACCTCTCTACTCTACCCCCAACGAAAAGAGTAAGGTAAGTCGACGGGAGAGTTTCTCCCATCGACCCCCCATGGTGTAGACCCCACAGTAACTCGACCTAAGGTACATCGACTCCAGCTACGTTAGTCACATAGTTGGAGTTGCATAGCGCAGGTCGACTTACCACAGGAGTGTACTTGCAGAATTTTTGCGCTGTCGTTTCAATGGTGATAGTGAACCAGTGAAAGAAAAGCTCTGGTGTGTGTACTCACTTACTTCCACAGGCATCAGAGTATGTTTACATTTGCAGCACTTCCATGTTACTGAGGGCACCTATCCTACAGTGCAGTTCTCTCCATTTTGACGGTAGGTCTTGTGGAAAGGGAGATGATTGTGGAGCATCCTGGGTTCCTGCACAGCCTCCTCTCCCCAAACACTGATCAGCTCCAGTAGCTCAGCATTGATCCAGGGGAGCAGGCATTGTCACCTGGCCAGATGATAAGTGAGCACTTGCCAAGAAAACAGGAAGGGGAGTTTCAAAGTTCCCGGGGCTTTACAGGGGAAGGGGTGGAGGTCTGTCTACCTGGCATCAGAGCTGCTGGCCAGAGTGGTCACCTAGGCACTGTGGGATATCCTGCGGATGCTAAAAGCTCTGTAAACAGAAAGAACGTGTGTTTGCTTGCACATTACTGCAAAAGCATCACTGGTAAGAGCTATACACCTCTCATGGAGGTGATTTTCTTTTTGCAGTGAAACTACTGAGTTTCACTGCAAAAAGTCATTGGCAAGTATAGACACTCACATCGTCTGCGCAAAAAAGGGACTTTTTCTGCTTTAAATTGCAAGTGCAGACATGCCCTAAGAGACAGTGACAGGAGACTCTCCCATTGAGAGAGAAGGGAATGATTAGAGCTGTGCAGAGGATGGAAGTTCTGTTCCACAAAGGCTCACGTGACTACTGATGTTTGGCTTTATTCTCAGTCTGAGCAAAAACCAAAAAATTCAAAATTCTCCACAAAGGAATATATATATATATATTGATGGATCAATCAAACTATATATATATAGTTTCAGGTTGATTGAAATGTTTTCTTTCAGTTCTGACTTCTTGTATTTTGCATTAGAAAACATAACAAAAATTTAAAAATTCAAAATGAAAAGTCATTTAAAAATGGAAATGTTTTGTTCTGAATGTGGCAAATGGGACACTTCAGCATTGACTGAATGTTTTCCCTCACTCTTCTTCCAAAACAAAATTTAAAAATTACATCT
Organism: Mauremys reevesii; assembly: GCF_016161935.1. Taxonomy (NCBI): domain Eukaryota; kingdom Metazoa; phylum Chordata; order Testudines; family Geoemydidae; genus Mauremys; species Mauremys reevesii. The sequence continues at coordinate 86,969,995 of NC_052629.1, forward strand.
CAAAGCATTTTGATTTCAACTGAACTGCATATTCCAGCAGAAAATTGTTCTGTTGATGTGTCTCCAACCAACTCTAGTAATGATGGTGATTTTGGATTAATGGAAAGGCTTTGGATCAAGTTCTTAACACACATACCACAATAATCTCGTTAAAGGAGATGCATGAGGAAAATGGAACCTTCAGCAAATGCTTTCCTTTTGTCAGTCATTTTCCTGAACCAAATACTGGCTAATCTAACTTGTGCGCCAAAGGGTCATTCTTAAACAGGAGGAGCATGATGAATGCACACTAGGGTAAGGGCAGTCTGAATTTGCTGTCAACTCTGGAAAAAGTTGTTGTGGATAACTCAGTGAAGATGTTTACGAAACGTGCAGTAGTGGTCAAAGAAACACAGTAGATGGTAGGCAATATTAAGAAGGGGATGGAAAATATTTAATTTTGTTATATAAATCAACCCATGTATTTGGAGTACTGCATTGTATTTAGGCCACTTCATTAGCAAAAATTGGGGAGGTCCAGAATAAAAGTACCCAAATGATTAGAGAGACATGTTAGCTCCCATACAGGGAGAGATTAAACAGACTAGGACTTTTCTGTTTGGAAGGAAGAAAAAAAGTAGATATGGCAGAGGCCTTAGTGTGGGAAATCCTTACAGCCACTGGATATTATGGAGACAAATGCTTTCAAATAAGGATTTATAATTAGTGAACACAGAAAACAGGATACAAATTAAAAGGGCCATCAATGAAGTTTAAAAGTTAGACTAATCATCAGCTGGGGTCAGATACATTACTGCACTATTGGTTTCATTTATGGGGCTTTTGCCCTTTCCTCCAAAGTACCCAGCATTGGTTATTGTAAGGACACTAGACCATTTGGTTCTATTGTTGCACGTTGCTATGCATGAAAGAAATGCAACCCAAATTTCTTTAATAGATAAAACTTAGAATGGGAATGAGGCTTTGTGTCTCATCATCTCATCTGTCAGCTGCAGGCTTCCACTGGCAAAGTGGAGGCTGTTACAGGCCTTTTTTTCAGCTCAGTCCATTTGTATGTTTGATTATGATTTTGTGACTAAAGATTATAGAAAATTCATCGGTCGTTTTATTTTTTTCCTGGGGTCTGACAGCTCAAGCCTTCAAAGAGACCGAAATACCGACTTATTCAGCATCTAATTGTGCACTGGAAGGGACCCAAACTGATACCTTTGTTGGTTTTCACTTTGTTACTGTGCTGCTGCCCAAGGCCTGATGGCTCACCTCAACTAGGGTGACCAGATGCCCCGATTTTATAGGGATAGTCCTGATTTTGGGGTCTTTTTCTTATATAGGCTCCTATTACCCCTCACCCCATCCCGATTTTTCACCTTTGCTGTCTGGTCACCCTAACTTCAGCACATAACTTTTCTATACTCTGATTGGTCGGGTTTTTTTTTCCAATTCCATTGTGTTTACAGTTTTTTCCAATGTTACTAGACTGCCAAGAGGGTGGGCATTCAGTTTGTCTTCCTGGGTGCTAAAGCTGTGAGACTGTCACCTGACTTTCCCTTGTTGTTCACCCAACATTGCATAGGACCATATATATTACACTGCTGTTAGGAATTGCTCTTTTCTTGGAAGGTGTAAGGGGCCCTGGCATGCTTCATTATTCCGTGGCTGGTATGGCTCCTGCAACAGGGTTGTCATTTTGGGCACTGCTGCTGATTCCTGCTGTAGCTGCGATTACCTGCCATGCTAACAGCTCAGTCCTGAAAGGTGCTGGGCACCCTCAAATCCTGTTGATTTCAATGGGATTTGTGAGTACTCAGCGTCTCTCAGGATCAGGCGCTAAAGAGATAATAAAGGTGCTGCTCTGACTGTTGTGCTACTTCGCTTCTTTGTGTGATAACGATATGGCCAAGGCGCTCTGATTCTAGCTTGGCCGGAGGCTATGCTTTACCCTCTTATGTTGGTACTGACTTGAGTGCTGCCTCTCTTGTTGGCCTTCCTGGGCTTCTTTCCTTGTTTCTCCCAGCCATACTGCATGGTGCTCAGTTATACATGTTCTTTGTGCTCACATGTTCTCCCACCCTAAAGGGGGTGGTTTCTTTTGGATTAAGTGGGGGGTGGGTTTCAGAAACATCATCCAGTTGAACTGTGATGAAACGTTTCATTAGATTCAGTGAAAGTTAAATTTTGTCCCAGTCTAATTAAAGCTCAAAGTGCTACGTTAGTCACTAATACGATTAGGTACAGTCTGTTGTGAAGAATGGCGTAGAGCAACTTTTATCAAATGTGGCCACCATTGCTTCTGGGATGGGGGGAGCAAAGCAGCGGCCCCTCCCCTCCCTGTTGCTCCTGGATGCGCTGCCTTGGTGTTTTTTGCTGGGGCTGCCAGCAAGGGTTGGGCTCTGCCCCTCTCTGGAGACACCTGGGGCACAACTGGAGGAGCAGGCAGCCGGGGAGTACCCCACCTTCCCCAGGGCGGTGGGGCTCAGGCTTTGGGCTTCATCCCTGGGGTGGCAGGCTCTGGCCGTGGGGTTTTTGGCTCCAGCACCGGGCTCCTTCCGCGTGACTTCAGGGCCCATCCCCCGTCCATGGGGCTTCAGGCTCCAGCCCTCCACTCCCTCCCCTGACCACCCATCCAGGGCTTAATTTGTCCCCAGGCTTGCTGGAGCTGAGTAAGTCTGCTGTGAAAAGTGATACTTGTATGTTTGTTAATATTACTTTTCTCAACAGACTTACTAGTTAGCAATAAATTAATATGATTTGGATATGTCTATGTGCATATTTATTTGTTTTTCCTAAAGCTAATTAAGTATTTTAGGAAAAAATGTAAAAGCAGCTACCAGCAAGAGTTGGTGGCTGCACTCTGAGGCCACCAAATAATTTGTCCTGAAAACCCTTGAGGCAGACCACTCCAGAGGCAGCATCAGGAGCCGTGTGGGCTTTGCTGGATGGATGTCTCCATTGTGTTGAGGGGGAGAATAACTTACTACACCCATTTAAAAGGTAGAGTATACTCTCCTCTCTTCCTCCTGTGTGACTGGCCAGCTCTGGGAGCCTGCTCCTAGGGAATGGTTTGGAGATAGGGTCTGAGAAGTTACTTCTAAGGATGTGTGTGAGGAAGGGTGGGGAGGGCAGCCCTACTTACTAACAGCGGTAGTTTGTTTCCCAAATGCAGAGGCTGAGATTCTGGGCAATCCTTACATGGGCCATGCAGAGAGGCCTCAAATGGCCATGCAAAGGCAAGCATGCTCTACCCCTGCACTGTAAGTGAAGGTATATGTAAGAGCTGACATGTCCAATTATTCCCTTACATAGGCAATGAATTACAGCATTATAAACCCAAAAGAAGAGATAACAGACAGGGGCGGCTCCAGACCCCAGCACGCCAAGTGCGTGCTTGGGGCGGCATGCCGCGGAGGGCGCTCTGCCGGTCGCTGGGAGGGCGGCAGGCGGCTCCGGTGGACCTCCCGCAGACGTGCCTTCGGAGGGTCCGCTGGTCCCGCGGCTTCGGTGGAGCATCCGCAGGCACGCCTGCAGGAGGTCCACCAGAGCCGCGGGACCGGCGACCAGCAGAGCGCCCCCTGTGGCATGCCGCCGTGCTTGGGGCGTCGAAATGGCTAGAGCCGCCCCGATAACAGAGATGAAGCAATAGAACATAGTAGCTACAGTAAGCACTTCCTCCTGCTTCCTCCACCTTTCCTTAAATAGTTCAATTGTTAAGCTAATAAAGGCAGCAAGTCTTTCATTATCTCTGAATATTGACTGTATAAGGAAATTAAAAGATAATCAGATCTCTCTCTGAGGGAAAAAAAAAACCTGGTACGCTGTATGCACATTTTTCTGAAGAACTGCAGGGCAATGCTGACAACATCAGACCAGGTTTAGAAAAGGAAACGAACCAATAAAACTCTCTAGAGCACTATTGAAAGAACATCCTGATAACTGCTCCTAGTAGCACAGTAAAAATGAATATCAGCCCAAAATTAAGATTAGGTGTTTTCATGCGATACTACACATTAGATATGATTTGTATTACAAGACAGAAATTTCACAAGAAAATCATCTTCTAGCAACGTCCCAAGTTGGTCAGATGTAGGAAAACTGAAAGAAGTTCTGGTGTGGATGCGCTAAAGCCTCCCCATTATGTTATTAAGGAAAAACCCGGTACACAAACATGAAACACAGATACATACTGATTTCAAATCCTTCTGTCTGCAGATACATGAATTCCATCTCTAAGAGCCAAATTCTGCTGTCCTCTTAAGCAGAGCTCCCATTGCCAGACAAACTTGGCCCAATGATTGCAGACATAAATACTGATTATATGAAGTAGTTCACAAGAATAACATGAAAGTTCATTTTTTTAGTTTTACCTATAACCAGTGCGTATATGGTGCCCATCACTCCCGTCTCTGGGGGGAAGACTCTACATTCTCTTTCTTGTCAGAACTTTTTAAAATGCTTGTTAAAACTAAAAATGAGTTTTGCAGCTCCCACATATCCATTCTCCCTCCCCAAAGGGCAAATTTGTCCCTGGTGGTTTCAGTGGTCTGAGAGGAGCTACTGCTGTTCATGATTTGTTGGCTGCTTCCTGGGAGCTCTGCATGTCTAATGATAGGTCAGACATGGCATTCTGAGGAGCCAGTTCCCCTCTGTGTAGTATTCCATGTTCATTCCCAGTACTGCATAGGCAATCAGGTCTGGTCATGTAAATCTAATGCCAAGGGCTGACCCACTCTTAACTTGTAAGGAAGAAGCTACACTTTTTCATAAGAATAGCCCATAGGGAGAGAAACATCTTAAGGAAAATGTTTCCTAAGTTATCCCAAAAGACGGCTCAACACGAGCCATTGGAAAAGTGATGACTGTCAGGTCCCTGCTGGTCTAGCTTTCTGTAGTCCAGCTTGTTGTAGTTTAGTTACTAACTGAGCGGCTTATAATTATGCCTGATCCTGCCATAGAGTTGCTCTCAGCACTCTTCGCAACTTTAATGGAACTGCTTTGGAAACCTGTCAGCACTGGGTTAGGTACTGAATGGTAAACACCTTCAAGAGTTTTGGCCCCTTCCTGGTTTGTACTGCTTCGCTTTCTATTATCAGAAGTCCTAGGACCCTGAGAACTGAGAGTTTCATTCAGATCTACACCTCCATAGCACTGAGCCTGAGGAATGCTGTCCTTGAGACATGAGAAGGGCCCCAGACCTGCCCTGTTTGAAACAGAGCTTTAAACGCCTCCTATTTCAGAAATACTTCCGCCCTGCTCATTGAGGTGATTTTAGTATTTTAATAGCCTGGTTTTAAATATGATCTATTAATGGGGATCTGAATTCTTTTCAAACTCCTGGAATGCCAGTGGCATAGAGGCACCTAAACAAATATTAACAGGGACGAATCAAGGAGTAAACAAGAAAACAGAGAAAATTAAGAGATATTGCTAACTTCATTACTTTATTATGAGATCGACTTTGGCTGAGATTTTCAAAACTGTCAAGGAGATTTGGATAATAGTTTCCATTAATTTTAGTAGAAACTGGGCATCGGGACCTCTCAGGGGCTTTGAAAAATCCCAACTTTGTCTTCAGCAAATTAACTTATTAGCGCTTGCTCCATTAGGGATTATCACCCTTGTAAACTGTTTTCACCTAGCATGTAGGTATATATTCTTCAACTGTATTCTTGTAAATTTTCCAGGGGGTGCTAATAAAGAGGAGGTCCCTCAAAGGAAGCAATGCAATGCTGTTATATGAAGCATCTGGAACATGAATTATCGCTATATAATATTCATTACAATCAGAAGTAGTCTATTCTTAGGATCAGGTAAGTGCAGGCATTGGACAAGCTTGTGCGTTCATCCTTACTTTGATAATACTGCCAAAACACCATTGTTAGGAAGTTTTCCAAGACCCGTTGGCCAGTGTAGTACAGAATGTACCTCTAATGTAAGCATGACCTTTGCATTATTAAAACATCTCTGCAGCAATGCTTCTGATTGCTATTGTTTCCTATGACAGTGCCTGTCAGTTCTGTATAATCACTCTTTATTATGATGTCTTGTGATTCTGCCTCCACTCCTCCAAATGATATTTCCTTACTATGATAATTTTAAGTATTTTAATATTCCCCGGTTTTGTTTGCTGCTTTGCCTCATGGCATGTTAACACCACATCCCATAACCCTTTTCTTTCTGCTGCTGTCCTTGTGACTTGGTGTTCTGACATTTTGCTTTGCTTTAAACATTCCTTATCTGCCAACTAATTTACATCCTTGTTTCTAAGCTCTAAGTTACCTGGACATGTAATCACAGGCATCTCACAAGCAGAGCAGGCTCTATCAACCATGACCACATTTTTTCAAAAAGCATTTGCTGTTTTTTTTCCTCACGCACATTTCTGTCCAAATGAGGAAAAAACAACAATAATAAACAGCTCAAGACAAACCCCTCCAGCACCAGCTTCATTTCCCAAAGACAGTAATGCATATGGAGGCAAGTGGAAGGTAGCTAATGTGGATAATGATAAAATAGCAGGTGCATTGCTTTGGTGCTTTGTGGTTGTGGAATTAATATCTAGGCCATTCTTAGCAGGCTTTACTCGCTGAGCCTGCGGGGAAAAACTCTCCCACATGGGCTAGTCCACAGGAAATCTTGGGTGGCACTAGGGGTGATATACAGTGGTATGTGATCTTCAGCCCTATTCATGCAGTCGAGGAGTATTTCACAGCCTTTGGTGACACCAGATGCCTCATGGTCCCGCCTCCACAGTTTATCTCCAGCAGTAACAGCCACGTGACATGGGTCCATGCCCAACACAACTCTGAGAATGGCTGCATGTTTCATTATGATGGAAAATAGCTTTTCATGCTTCTTACTATTAAACCTAAAAATCCTATTTTAACACTTCACATTGCCATGACCCACAATCTAAACAGTACACGCTTAGGCACCTTCCTTATTCAAGTGTCTTAAGTGTTTCCAAAGATCATCCTCTACTTTTGGTGGTGTGGAAAATTAATGTGTTCCTCATCGAATAAAATTTGGTCAGGTGCTGGCTATAGCTCAGAATGGAGACGTACATAGTGAAGACATGGCTGGGTCTGAAATGAATTTCACATGTTGCAAACATTTTTGATATATTTTTTTTTCTCATCCTGAATTTGGATAAAAAGTTGAAATTTCAAAAATGTTGCTAATGGAAAATCAAAAATAATTTCAATTCAGTTCAAACAAAATTTTTCATTTTAATAATTTTGAAATGCTCTCTTTTGATTTTGACCTTCCTTCCCCCTTCTTAACATGATTTTAGCCTAAATTCCAGTTTGAAAATGTTGGAAGGGGATGTTTCAACCACTGTTTGAACCTATTTTCCAATTATTATTTTTTTGAGTTGGATGTTTCGTCGCTTGTTTCATTTTTGACGAATAGGCATTTTTGGTGAATAAATGGTTTGGAGAAAAATTCCCAACCAGCTCTACTGAGGACCATGAGTTCTGGATGTGCACAGGGAAGGAGTTCTCACACTGAGCTACTAGGGAGAAATACCAAACCCAAGGATAGTTTTCAAAAGCACTCTTTGGCCTAATGCTGCTCCCATTGAAGATAATCATAGACTCATAGAATCATAGAATCTCAGGGTTGGAAGGGACCTCAGGAGGTCATCTAGTCCAACCCCCTGCTCAAAGCAGGACCAAACCCAACTAATTCATCCCAGCCAGGGCTTTGTCAAGCCTGACCTTAAAAACCTCTAAGAAGGAGATTCCACCACCTCCCTAGGTAACCCATTCCAGTGCTTCACCACCCTACTAGTGAAAAAGTTTTTCCTAATGTCCAACCTAAACCTCCCCCTCTGCAACTTGAGACCATTACTCCTTGTTCTGTCATCTTCTACCACGGAGAACAGTCTAGATCCATCCTCTTTGGAACCCCCTTCCAGGTAGTTGAAAGCAGCTATCAAATCCCCCCTCATTCTTCTCTTCTGCAGGCTAAACAATCTCAGTTCCCTCAGCCTCTCCTCGTAAGTCATGTGCTCCAGCCCCTTAATCATTTTTGTTGCCCTCTGCTGGACTCTCTCCAATTTATCCACATCCTTCTTGTAGTGTGGGGCCCAAAACTGGACACAGTACTACAAATGAGGCCTCACCAGTGCTGAATAGAGGGGAATGATCACATCCCTCGATCTGCTGGAAATGCCCCTACTTATACAACCCAAAATGCCATTAGCCTTGTTGGCAACAAGGGCACACTGTTGACTCATATTCAGCTTTTCGTCCACTGTAACCCCTAGGTCCCTTTCTGCAGAACTGCTGCGTAGCCATTCGGTCCCTAGTCTATAGCAATGCATGGGATTCTTCCATCCTAAATGTAGGACTCTGCACTTGTCCTTGTTGAACCTCATTATATTTCTTTTGGCCCAAACCTCTAATTTGTCTAGGTCCCTCTGTATCCTATCCCTACCCTCCAGCGTATCAACCACTCCTTCCAGTTTAGTGTCATCTGCCAGATCGTTAATGAAGATATTGAATAAAATCAGGATACTGGCTGCCAACTAGACATGGAACCATTGATCACTACCTGTTGAGCCCGACCATCTAGCCAGTTTTCTATCCACCTTACCGTCCATTCATCCAGCCCAGACTTCTTTAACTTGCTGGCAAGAATACTGTGGGAGACTGTATCAAAAGCTTTGCTAAAGTCCAGAAATAGCACATCCACTGCTTTCCCCTCATCCACAGAGCAGGTTATCTCATCATAGAAGGCAATTAGGTTAGTCAGGCATGACTTGCCCTTTGTGAATCCATGCTGACTGTTCCTGATCACTTTCCCCTCCTTTAAGTGGTTCAGAATTGATTCCTTGAGGACCTGTTCCATGATTTTTCCAGGGACTGAGGTGAGACTGACTGGCCTGTAGTTTCCTGGATCTCCCTTCTTCCCTTTTTTAAAGATGGGCACTACATTAGCTTTTTTCCAGTCATCCGGGACCTCCCCCGATTGCCATGATTTTTCAAAGATAATGGCCAATGGCTCTGCAATCTCATTGGCCAACTCCTTTAGCACCCTCGGATGCAGCGCATCCGGCCCCATGGACTTGTGCTCATCCAGCTTTTCTAAATAGTCCCAAACTACTTCTTTCTCCACAGAGAGCTGGTCACCTCCTCCCCATACCGTGCTGCAGAGTGCAGCTGTCTGGGAGCTGACCTTGTCTGTGAAGACAGAGGCAAAAAAAGCATTGAGTACACTAGCTTTCTCCACATCCTCTGTCACTAGGTTCCCTCCCTCATTCAGCAAGGGGCCCACACTTTCCTTGACTTTCTTCTTGTTGCTAACATACCTGAAGAAACCCTTCTTGTTACTCCTAACATCTCCGGCTAGCTGCAACTCCAGGTGTGATTTGGCCTTCCTAATTTCACTCCTGCATGCCTGAGCAATACTTTTATACTCCTCCCTGGTTATTTGTCCATTCTTCCATTTCTTGTAAGCTGTTTTTTTGTGTTTAAGACGAGCAAGGATTTCACTGTTAAGCCAAGCTGGTTGCCTGCCATATTTACTTTTCTTCCTACACATCGGGATGGTTTGTTCCTGCAACCTCAATAAGGATTCTTTAAAATACAGCCAGCTTTCCTCGACTCCTTTCCCCGTCATGTTATTCTCCCAGGGGACCTTGTCCATCAGTTCCCTGAGGGAGTCGAAGTCTGCTTTTCTGAAGTCCAGGGTCTCTGTTCTACTGCTCTCCTTTCTTCCTTGTATCAGGATCCTGAACTCGACCATCTCATGGTCACTGCCTCCCAGGTTCCCATCCACTATTGCTTCCTCTACTATTTCTTCCCTGTTTGTGAGCAGCAGGTCAAGAAGAGCTTTTCCCCTAGTTGGTTCCTCCAGCACTTGCACCAGGAAATTGTCCCCTACACTTTCCAAAAACTTCCTGGATTGTCTGTGCACTGCTGTATTGCTCTCCCTGCAGATATCAGGGTGATTAAAGTCACCCATGAGAACCAGGGCCTGCGATCTAGCAACTTCTGTTAGTTGCTGGAAGAAAGCCTCGTCCACCTCATCCCCCTGGTCTGGTGGTCTGTAGCAGACTCCCACCACAACATCACCCTTGTTGTTCATACTTCTAAATTTAATCCAGAGACTCTCAGGTTTTTCTGCAGTTTCATACTGGAGCTCTGAGCAGTCATACTGCTTTCTTATATACAACCAGGGCCGGCTCTAGGTTTTTTGCCGCCCCAAGCAAAACATTTTTTGGCTGCCCCCCCTCGCCCCCAGACATGAGCCCCCCCGCCCACCAGTGCCCCCCACTCACACCCCCTGTTGCCCCAGCACTGGGCTCCCCCCCAAATGTGGGATCCGCTACCAGCACACTGCAGCCGAGCCCTGGCCCAGCTGCGACTCTGTCCCCATGCGGGTGGAGCTGCTGGGCGGCGCGGAGCGGGAGTACTTCCAGGTGGTGGCGTGGCTATGGGGTGGCGCAAAGAACACGGCCCCCTCCCTGGGCTTCGCAGCACTGCTGGTGGCCAAGGTGGATCAGTTCGCGCTCACCGCCCTCACCCCCGACATGCTGGCGGCCGAGGACCTGGAGAGCCCCCTGGACCTGCTGCTCTTCAGCCTCACGGTGCCCTGGCCCAGCCCCGGCAGGAGGGAAGGCAAGGATCTCCGGCTGTGGGGCTACCTGCTCAGCACCGACGAACCCAGCCGGCCGCTCACCTCCTCACACACTCCAGGAGCCCCTCGCCGCCATCGCAGCCCGGGCTCGGCTCCAGGAGACCCCGTTTCCCTCCCTCCCCGGCTCCTCACACACACTGGGTAGGGCCGCCCAGAGGACTCAGGGGGCCTGGGGCAAAGCAATTTTGGGGGCCCCTTCCATAAAAAAAAGTTGCAATACTATAGTAACATGTATTTGGAAATGTAAAAAATAACTAGTGAAAATTAATTTGTAATAATTTGAAAATACACCAAATACATTATTTAAAAACATTAAATGCTTTACTGGTCTGTATACATTTGCAATTACATAATGGGCTGTTGCTGGGTGATGGTGATGGTTGGTGCCAATGGGCTGTCACTGCCTGGAGGTGGTGCTGCTGTTGCCCAGGGCTGGGTGGGGAGCTGGGCTCTGGGGGGTGCCCGGCTCACAGGGGCTGGGCTCAGGACTGTGGGGAGATGGGGTTGGAGGTTGTCTGGCTCAGAGGGGCTCGCCTCAGAGCTGGGGGTCTGGGGTGGGAGGATGGGGTCAGGCGTGCCCAGCTCAAAGGGGCTGGGCTTGGAGATGTGGGTCAGGGTTGTGGGGGTTGGGGTCTGGGGGTGCCCGGCTCAACGGGGGCTGGGCTCGGAGCTGCGGGTCTGGGGTGAGGGAGATGGTGTCGGGGGGTGCCCGGCTCAGAGCTGGGGGTCAGGGCTGTGGGGGATAGGGTCGGGGGTGCCCAGCTCAGAGGGGCTGGGCTCAGAGCTGGGGTCAGGGCTGTGGGAATGGGGTCAGGGGTGTCCAGCTCAGAGGGGCTTGGCTCAGAGCTGGAGGTCAGGGCTGTGAGGGGAATGGGTACAGGGGTGTCCGGATCAGAGGGCTGGGCTGGAGCTGGGGTCAGGGCTGTGGGGAATGGGGTCAGGGGTATCCAGCTCAGAGGGGCTGGTCTCAGAGCTGGGGTCAGGGCTGTGAGGGGATGGGGCTGGGGTGCCCAGGTCCGAGGGGCTGGGCTTGGAGCTGGGGTCAGGGCTGTGGGGAATGGGGTCAGGGGTGTCTGGCTCAGAGGGGCTGGTCTCAGAGCTGGGGGTCGGGGCTGTGAGGGGGATGGGGCCGGGGGGGTGCCCAGGTCCGAGGGGATGGGCTTGGAGCTGGGGGTCAGGGCTGTGGGGGGAATGGGGTCAGGGGTGCCCGGCTCAGAGGGGCTGGGCTCAGAGCTGGGGGTCAGGGCTGTGGGGAATGGGGTCAGGGGTGTCCAGCTCAGAGGGCTCGGCTCAGAGCTGGAGGTCAGGGCTGTGGGGAATGGATACAGGGGGTGTCCGGATCAGAGGGGCTGGGCTCAGGCTGGGGTCAGGGCTGTGAGGGGATGGGGCCGGGGTGCCCTGGTCCGAGGGACTGGGCTTGGAGCTGGGGATCAGGGCTGGGTGGGGAGGATGGGTTTGGGGGGGTGCCCATCTCAGAGGGGCTGGGCTTGGAGCTGGGGGTCAGGGCTGGGTGGGGAGGATGGGTTTGTGGGGGTGCCCACCTAAGAGGGGCTGGGTTTGGAGCTGGGGGTCAGGGCTGGGCCTGGGGGGTAATGGGGTCAGGGGGTGCCTGACAACCACCTCCCTGAGACCCCCCCAATCCAACCCCCCTTCTCTGGCCCCTGACTGCCCCCCCCCCACAGAACCTGTGCCCCCTGCGTGTCCCCGGGACTCCCTGCCCCTTAGCCAACCCCCAGGCCCCGGCTGCTTACCCCCGGCTCACTGCGCGCCTCGAGAAGCGGCCCTGCCCAGCGAGGCAGCTGCATGGCTCCGAAGGGGGCTGAGCTCTTCCCCGCTCAGAGCCGCATGGTGAGGGGGCGGGGCGGGGAGCTCAGCTGCCTCCGCTTGGCCCGGAGCTCACAGCCCCGCCCCCTCACCACACGGCTCGGAGCGGGGCGGAGCTCAGCCCCGCCCCCCCCTCCAGCCAAGCTGCTGCTGCGCTGTTTAGGACCCGGGCGCGAACAAGCGGAGGAGGAGCGGCCCGTCTTCTGCAGCCAGGCGGGGCCGCGCTACCGGTAAGGGGCCATCCCTCTCCCCCAAGCGGAGCCGGTAGCGCGGCCCTGCCCCGGCTGCAGGGGACGGGCCGCTCCTCGGCTCGCAGCGGCAGGATGAGCTGGGGCCCCAGCCTTTTGCCGTCCTCTATATTTTGCCGCCCTAGGCACCAGCTTGTTTTGCTGGTGCCTAGAGCCGCCCCTGCATACAACGCAACTCCCCCACCTTTTCTGCCCTGCCTATCCTTCCTGAACAGTTTATATCCATCCATGACAGTACTCCAATCATGTGAGTTATTCCACCAAGTCTCTGTTATACCAATTACATCATAATTCCTTGACTGTGCCAGGACTTCTAGTTCTCCCTGCTTGTTCCCCAGGCTTCTTGCATTTGTGTATAGGCATGTAAGATAACTTACTGATCGTCCTGGTGTCCCAGTATGGGGCTGGAGCCCTCCCCTCTTGCACTCACCTACTTGTGCTTTCTCCCGATATCCCACTTCCCCACTTACCTCGGGGCTTTGGTCTCCTTCCCCCGGTGAACCTAGTTTAAAGCCCTCCTCACTATGTTAGCCAGCCTGCTTGCAAAGATGCTCTTTCCTCTCTTCGTGAGGTGGAGCCCGTCTCTGCCTAGGAATCCTTCTTCTTGGAAGACCATCCCATGGTCAAAGAATCCAAACCCTTCTCTCCAACACCATCTGCGTAGCCATTCGTTGATTTCCACGATTCGATGGTCTTTACCCTGGCCTTTTCCTGCCACGGGGAGGATAGACGAGAACACCACTTGCGCCTCAAACTCCTTTATCCTTCTTCCCAGAGCCACGTAGTCTGCAGTGATACGTTCAAGGTCATTCTTGGCAGTATCATTGCTGCCCACGTGGAGAAGCAGGAAGGGGTAGTGATCTGAGGGCTTGATGAGTCTCGGCAGTCTCTCCGTCACATCGTGAATCCTAGCCCCTGGCAAGCAGCACACCTCTCGGTTTTCCCGGTCAGGGCAGCAGATAGATGACTCAGTCCCCCTGAGGAGAGAGTCCCCGACCACCACCACCACCTAAATACTAAAACTCCCTTCGACATCGACATGAGAAGTGTGTGGTGAGTACTGAGTGCTTTTGAAAATCACCCCCCAAAAGAGAGAGGAAAAAATACCATTAATTCCTATAACCTGTGACATAAACTCACCCCTCTCTGAATTAGTTTCTGTTAATATGCAAAAATGAGACAAAGATGGCTGGTTTGGGTATTTTTTAAATAGGATATTAAATATGATCCTTCATTTTTATCTTATTGGACTAGGAATCTGAGCGGTGTGTGGTAGACATCATCCATTAATCATGCAATAGGGATCCTGAGTCTGCTCATGAAGTGGTAATAAACTCCTGCAGACAGTAAAGAAGAGGAGCAGGTGTTTAGCATTATTTAATCTTGTCAGAGAGCAGTAAAATTTGCCAACTGTAGCTTTTGAGACTGATGAAGAGCAGAGTAACTGAGGGGAAGCTACTGGAAAAATGAATATAGCAAGAGAAAGAAGAGATTTAGGAACCGCACCTAAAATTCTTCTACCTGCAAAACTCCCAAAAGCTAGAACATTACCTATAGATTGTAAAGTGCCTTGAGATCTATTGATGATATGCACTGTAGAAAAGCTAGATATCAATAAATTATTATATACTTTACAACCCACTTTGAGATCCCTTTGCATTCCTGGAGTAAAGGGCCCTTCGCATCAATGAAAATCAGGCCTCCAGTCCCACCCACTCATTTTTTCAAAGAAGCGAGTGTAGTTGCAAGGTCTGTGTGATAATGGATATGTACCATTGGCTTCTGTGCATTCCTGTTTCTCCTTTTTAAAAAAAATACAATTAATTATTGTTTGAGATACACATGTGCATATCTGAGGACAGGCTTAGTCCTCAAATATTTGGCTTCCAGGACGAGGATTATAGACTAGGATCACACTGTTCACTTTTAGTTTTGTTTTCATTGTTGTTCAAACAAAGTGTTACTGTTTGAGAAATGTAGTTCCAAATCCATAAAGGGTGAAAGCACTTTGGAATCCAAAGCAAATTTCTATGCTAATTTTTTGTTTTATTTTCATTCATGTAAACAGCTAGTTAATATTATCAGCCCTTTGTTTCAAGCTAGCTCATAACTGTAGGACATTAAGGGCATTAAAAAATATATTTCTCTTATGACCGCAAACGAGATATTATCTTCATATGTGCAGATGTCTTAATGAGCACTATTTTCAAATTATTGATAGATAGAATTTCTTTTGGATTTACCAAACACACACCATTTCTAACAAGCGGCTCTTTTGACTTCTCCAAATAATTTTCAAGACCAGTTTTGAATCTAAACTTTTATAAAGCCATCAGACCACTAATAGGGAATTTTAGAAACATTCTTTCAAAGCCATATGCTACATAGATCAACTATCTTTTTGCCGCCTTTTCTAAAATACCATGGCCAAGAATTTCACAAGTGAATAGTGACTTTGGGTGTCCAACCTGAGATGCTTTAAAGAAGCCTGAATTTCAGAAAGTTGGTGCTCAGCACTTTCTGAAAATTAGGCTCCTTTAAGTTTTCTAAAGTTGGGCACCAAAAATCTTAAGTCACTTACAAAAGTCTTGGCCTACTGTTATGCATCATACTAAGACAATTTGCATCATAACTAGTACACTATTAATACTGTTCAAATAAGAAGAATGGATGGAGATTAAGTTGCTGGGTCTGTTATTGGTTAATTAAGAATTATAATAGTGTTTAAAACTTGAATTTACTATATATTCAGTACAGCAAAATAATTGGCATATGTTAACATATCTGCCCACTGCCACATTTTTCTTAGTATTGTGTAGTACATGAGTAGTTTAGATGAGGGCAAAATACTCACTGGTGATGAAAGAATGATCCTTTTTATTCACCCAGGTAGAGAACACAACAATACAGGGAGACATGGCCAGCTGCAGGGACCAATCCAGTAAAAAGCACAGCCATGATCAAGACCAGTTTAGACAAACATGGGGATGTCTGTGAAAACAAATGTTTGTGGCTCCTAGATTCAGTTAGTGACCTCTCCTCTCCATCTGTCACAAACTCCTGTGCCATGTAAATTTCTGGGGACTGAGCCCTGCAGTGGATGAGGGAGAGACTACGCAATGCATTCTGAACTGGTGCATGTGTTTGTGGAGACAATTAAGGAAATAGTGTCTGGAGGACGGGGGAAGAGCTGACTCCTCTTAAACTGATCCTGATGGCAGGAGATAAATTAGGATGCAGCTTTTAAACCCAAGCTGATTAGCTGTATGGCTGGTATTATCCCTTAAGCCAATCAAAAAGTCAGACACTACAACGTACTGCATGTTTTCTTTAGACCTGACTGCTGCCATGTGTTGTTGCTCACATGAGACTTGGACACTACCTTGGAGGTGCTTGCATGGGACATGAACTTTAATAGTGGTGGTGCTGATAAAGTTGCTTAGATAGTACTTGCATATTCCATTGCATAGGACACAACCAAGGTGTTTAGTGATGTGTTTAGATATATTTTAGGTTCATACAGGGCAAAAAAGTTGGTAGACCTGGAAGGTGCATTTCTACAGATGGCTAAGCAGAGTGAAGTCATGAGAGCAAGGAAAAGGCAGGTGCTACCACCCCCTGGAGATGTCTACTGTGCACTTGTGCTGATTTCTTAGTGAATTCAATTGTGCTCCATGCACAGAAAAGGAAGTTAGACTGAGATATTGCAGCTGCTTTGTGTCTTGCTTTTCTGAGATTTCATACCAATTCTCTGTATACTTGACTTCTTGCTTTGTTTGTATACATTTTCTGTACCACCAACTTGCTCTTGAGTCAGGATGTCAAAGCAGGTGGTTCTTTCTTTTCCAAAATGCTGCAGTATTCTGGTGTGCAGCCATTAGTAAATTACAGGGTAAGGATCTCCCATTGTTTTCCCCCATTCCTTGTATTAGCAAGTGCATGGGAAATACCATTGGAAGCCAGTACAATTTAACATCTACTGTACTTATTTTTTTCTTTTAACATTTGAAATGTTTTTGAATAATTTTTTCTCTGCCTAACTGAATGATAAAGACAGGTCTTTTTTTAACACAGAGCAGCATACTGCAGCAATATCTAGTAGTCTACTGTTAACACTCCTCCTTCACCTAGTATCAGCTGAGCTTACAAAATACATACCCTAGGCTGAAGTCCATGTCCACATTAGGTCTTAAATGAAAATGGGCTTACTCTCATCCCAGTGCCCCTTTTGTACATAAGATGAAACCTCCCTATTCCTAAAATGGAATGAGAAGTGGAATAACAGGAGTGTGACATGTATGACAAAGCTATGGGGAGGAGGCTTACATGATATCTACCAACAGTACACCTGCCTAAGGCTCTGATCCTGCAGTGAGCTCCTCCTGGGCATGCCAACTGTCCATGAAAAATCTTACTGCTCTCAGGATCAAACATTAAGATTGTGCTATTTGTCCTTTCCTTTAGTGAGCACTAGGGACCTTGCACCTCAGTTAATTAGCTAGATCTGTGGAAAGTCAATGCGAAATGCTGCAAAATGTTTTCCATTCACTCATTCAAACCAATGGTCACGTTTTACTCCAACTCTTGCATTCACTTTGCACAAGTGTAAATAATTACACAATGGGCAGTACAATAGAGAATCAGGCCCTGTATCTTTAAAAAAGGCACAGTGCCTGATCTTCAATTATGCAAAGGCCTCTTTACATGGATCTGGCAGTGTGAAGAGGTCTGAGAAAAATGAAGAATTGAGGCCAAAGAAGACCTATTTACACAGGTGTAAATGAGAATGCAAGACAGTGGAGAATCAGGCCCAAAAATCAACTTAATATAGAAACATACCTTCAACATTAGAATTCAAGTAATAAATGAAATACATAATATTTGCTAGTTCTCAGAGTAAAATCAATGTTCTCTTAATTACGTCATTGTTTTTCCCCTGTCCCTCCTGCTCTGCCAGACAGAACTAGTTTCAGAACTGCATTTTCAAGTGGTCTTGTATTTATCGGATGCTCATGATGAATTAAAAAGCACATCAGTAGAACACCCAGGTTGCTCATAAAATGAATGCTGCTATGGTGGGATTGCACTACATCCATGACCCATTTGTGGTTAGCTTTAATTTGCAAAAGAAATTGAGATCGCAAATTCATTACCAGAAAACCTTTAGAACATTTAAAAAAATATATCTTTTTTTGAAAAATGATTTTTTTCCCTGGAAAATTAATCCGAGTGCAGTGAAAATATATTTCCAGATGACTTCATCCTTTGTGGAATATTTTCCTTTTTAATAAATTAAATCTCAAATTCAAAGTCATGTTAATAGGACAGATCACCAAATGCTGTAGGCATTAGCCATGCACTGCAGCGTTTGACAGTGTTTTCTCTTAACCCTACTCTTCTTTATACTGCTGTATCCACATCTCTGCCATTGAAGTCAGTGAGACTGCTTGTACAATGATCACACATGTGAATAGGAAGGACTGAAGAATTGGGTTGTAAGTACTTACTGAAAACCATATAGGAACTTTGTTGAAGATAGAGGAATATATCTCAGTCTTCTCACTCATTGCATGCTCATGTAATTTGTTGTGGAAACCCCCTTTACCCTTATTGGTTAATCGCACTCTAGAATCTCAGCTTTCATTAAAACATTATTTTGAAGATAACCTTGAAAATGTAACCAGAGTGTAAGCCAATGCAGTGTTGTTTTCTTGAATCTGCAGACAGCCTGAATTGCTAGCTCTGAGAGATGGGAACAACCATCTTCATCCCAATGTGATGTTATCTATTTCATTGATGGTAAATCATTTTAGCAAAAACATCCAGTTGATGCGCCCAAAGCCCAATACTTCCCTACACATCTTCCCCTCTGACAACTTTTATGATGCATTTACTAAATGCAATACAAAAATTCATGTGTGATGGGGCACCTGCCCCACACTGGGCTCTAAGGGGTTAATAGAGCCCTAGGGAGGCTGCGCAGAAGGTATCCAATCAGAGAAGGGCTGAGGGGAGCAGCCACTCAGGGCCTGGTAGGCCCCTATAAGAACAGCTGCATGGCAGAGCAGCTTCACTAACTCCCTGGAGCTCCAAGAGGAAGGAGAACTAGCTTGCCTTGCAGGCTGAAGGCAGCTAGCACCCTGGACAGAGCTAAAGGCACCAGGAATCTGCAAGCTGAGGCCCTGAGGCAAGGTCAAAGAGGGTGCTGGGTCCAAGGGGAAGTATCCCAGGGAAATCTACTGAGGAGTTAGAGGGGGTGCAGTAAGCAGCGGCCTTCTACAGGGTCCCTGGAGACCTGAAGTAGAGGGTGGGCCCAGGTCCCCTCAGCTTGCCACTGGCTAGACAGTAGATTGCAGTCGCCTTTGAGAGAAGTAGCTGGACAGGGATTGCAGAGGTGTTCCTTGGAAGTGGAGGAACACAGAGTGTGGCACGGTCAAAGGGTTGGGTCACTGAAGAAGACAAACGTGGTCCTTGGAGGGACATGTGTGCAGGAGCAGAAGAGGTGATGGGCAGAGCACCACCGGAGGGGGCATGCTGGCTAACAAGGCTAATTCACATATTGGCTACAAGAAGGTGCCAAAGTGGTGAGTGAACCCAGTTAGAACATTATGTTAAACAATGAAAATGTGGAGGCAGTCTGAAAACCATTAGCTTGCTTTTCAAAATAACACTGGGACTATTGTACTGATTGTATTATTAATTTTTCCTATCTAGTTAATTATAAAGCTTAATCCACAGTCTTTGCTTCAGGATTTTGGTCCAGCTTCATAGAGTCCACATGGAATTGCTAATGCTACTGTTTCTAACCACAAGATAATCCTTCCTCCTGCACTGGTTTATTATGTTTGTTTAGGGAGATGTTGACAAAAAAAGGTATTTAAAAATAAATATTGACTGAATTCACAGTAGCTCAGCAAAGCTTGGCTGTACAATTAAAGTAACAGTTAGTGTTGTGAATTAAGCTGTAGAGAAGGCATTTTCTTCTCAGTTCTAGCCTTCTTCCTTTGACTAGCTGGGAATGATAACTTGGTGAAATTATTGTTTTTGTATAATCCCTTGTGATCCGCAGTATCTTGCCACCAGCAAATGTCATGAAGATTGGTGGATGAGATAAGGATGACAGGCAGTGAGTCCTGCCCTTAACTGGAAGTGTTCAAAGAAAGTCCCATTTTAACAGGAAGGCCCACCCCCCTCAATGCCATCAGAAGTCCCACCTTAACTGGCAGTGATGATGTCACAGGAAACGGTGTTATGCTCTAAAATTTTGCCTTCTGGGGGGTGGCTTATCTCCTTTTGACCCCGATCGCCAATAGGAAGGCATGCCTTACCCAAGGAGGGAGTCAATAGGATTTAGTATATGGCCCAGATCTTCAGTATCTAATAGGTAGGGTCATTTCCAGTGACTTCATCATTTCCAGTTAAGGTGAGGTGGGGGGTAGAAGGGGGGAGATTTCCAATGGCACTGACAGGGCAAGACTTCCTCTCATGTCAACTTTATCTCATCGATCAATCTTTGTGATATTTTCTAGGGGCAAGATACTATTTTAGTCTCATTCACATTGTAACTTAATCACATTAATACAATAATCTTAATTGGTGGGCGTATTTGTTCAGATTTTTACTTTCTATTGCCTGTTTCCTAGGATCAGTTTATAATACAGATCAGCTTGGTGAGTCATTTCTAAAGACTTGCATTGAGGGATTTCTAAAGACTTGCATTGAGGGATTCTGTCTAATATGTCATTGATTTACTAAAACTACAGGCATAGTTTTTTCATAGTGTGCTGTATTCGAATGTAGTTTCTCATCGTATTGACAATCTTAGATTGAAATAGAGCTAAAAGGCTAAAGGCATGCGCTGCTCTGATAAATCTCAAAATTCATATGTGCAGGTGTGACTGATCTATTCATTTGTTTCATGTTCCTCTGATGAAAGTCCCGGGACATTTGAATATGAGCTCCTATATTGGATTAAGAATATTTACCAACTTAACTCACATATTAGTAACTAACTGTCCATTGTTTGGCACCCAGGCATATAAATTGTGTGCATGGAATATACAGATCTGAGATATTCCAGATTTACTCTCTTGCAGCCTTCTCTTGTGGGATTTTACTCAGAAGGGAGCAATCCAGCCCTGAGTAATGAATATCTTACTTATCGGCAGAACTTCTCATCTTGAAGGATCCCAAAGTGGTTTACAACCTACTTCCAATATATATAGGAATCACTTTATCCACTGCAGCAAGGCAGCCAAACCTGGGGGTGAAATGAAACAACTATTCAACATTATAAGACAACCCTACGCGGAGGCCACTCAAGGCAATCTGCTGCCCCTGGCAAAACTTCACTGTGCTACCTCCTCCTCACACTTCCATCAGTTCCACAGACTGTCTACAGGGCTCTGAACTGCAGAGCACTCTAATGTGTAGCATTCTCAATGCTCCATGTAGATCTTGCTGGTGCAAACTCAAGGGTTCCTACTGTGCATTAACACAGTCCTGTGGACAACATCATAGTGAACTAGGTACTTCTTTGTTCACGCCAGCAGGGACTACATGGAGCAATTAGCATGACCTGCAGTTCATACCCACATTGTCCCATCTGCAGAGCCATGTAGACAATAATACATTTTGTTGGTTGAGCATTTTTAAAAAATCGCTTCTCCCAGAAGTCTGCCACCTTAGGCAGCTGCTGCTCTGACAGCTGCCTCATGTGCCTATAGCTAGAGAAGCTCCTGACCACACAAGATTTTAGGGCAAGAACTGAAAAACTGTCACAGCTTCAGGGAATATATAGGTAGACAGCATGTAATTACTGAAACTGGAATTTGGCCAGAATGCTGGAGCTTAACGTTCTTCCTCTGGTGAAAAGAGCAATGGAAAGGAAAACACACTGACCATAATTGGTCAGGTTCTTAGTCTTTGCTGTATGTGAATGACACCTCCCACTGCAGAGTTCCCAAAACACAATGCTGGGTATTGGCTCAGTACTGGCTCAGAAGGAAGCATTCCACACCGCCTTTAGACATTTACCATGTTATGGTGCTAAGGTTGAGAAACAAGCAAGACCTGCTCAGCCATGAAATGTAAGGCTTCTGGGTGATTTAAAGAGGGACAATGTCAGAGAGTATGGATGAGATTTGCAAAGCTCAGCCCCCATTGAAATTAATGGGAATTGGGATTTCAAATCCCTCAGGAGGTTTTGAAAATAGCCTATCAGTCCAAAATGTATGTTACACAGGACATGGGTCTAGCTGGGACCCCCTAGATGGGATCTCTAGTCCATGGGACTACATGGGGTCACCCAACAAGTCCCCTGCTATCAGCATTTGTAAATTTAGCAAGTTACATCTTAAAACTAGTTAAGTTTGCCCTCGTTACTTCAACTGAGAAATTATTGCACAACCTCACTCCTCGGATAGTTAGAAACCTTCTTCTAATTTCCAACCTAAATTTATTCATGACCAGTTTACCAACTTATCCTTTAGCTTCCATAGCTCTTCTCCCTCCCTGGCATTTACCCTCTGATGTAATTTACAATTTTTTCAGATAAAAGATATCAGAAGAGCAAATATTAAAAGGGTGTCCGCGTATTTAAAAAAAAACAATGAAAACCATATTATTTGTCTGTGTGTGCTCCCTGGCAGCATTTGCAGCCTCAACTTTGCAGCACTGCAGTAGTGCAGGAGAACCTGACAAGGAAGCACAAAATGCTAACAAAGAGCAAAAATGGTGCTAACTACACCAAGAGGTTTTGTTTTAATAAGAGAAGGAGTTAAGGAAATTTGACAACACACTTGTTTTTTTACCCAACATTTGTCTTGAAACTAGAACATGGGAATTTCCAGTCTGGATCAGATCCACAGTTCATCTAGTCTAATATCTCATCTCTGAAAGTGGCCAGTACGAGATGCTTCAGAGAAAGGTGCAAGAACCTTGTAATAGGCAGATGCGAGTGTGACACTATTCATGCTGTGCGCACTATTGTAATAATCTTTGTACAAGTTATGCCTTGTAAAGTATCATTTGAAAACTCAGAATTTGCTGGTCAGTAATCAAGCATGTGTGGCAACATTGCATGTGAAGTCATAAGATTCCCCTGTATGGTGGTATTAACACATGTTCCAAATCCCACAGTGCTGCCCCAATAAAAATCGGCATATATAGAATATAAGAATGGCCATACTGCGTCAGACCAATAGTCTATCTAAGCCAGTATCTTGTCTTCTGACAGCGGCCAATGCCAGATGCTTCAGAGGTAGTGAACAGAACAGATAAGCATCAAGTAATCCATCCCCTGTCGTCCATTCCCAGCTTCTGGCAAACAGGTCTGTCCTAAACAAAGGAATGTGTGCTTGCCTTAATTTTCACTTAAGCAGTAATCAGAGACATTAAGCAGGAAGGGAAGACAAAGGAAGTTCAAACAGGTGAAAAAAAACCTCAGGGAATATCCTTCCACATAGAATCTTTGGCTTCTGGTTCTCATCTGGAAATGTTTTTCAAGAAAGGGACTGATAGTATAAAAATGAGGGACAAACACCCCAAAGCACCCCTCTCTATCTCTGCCCATCACATTCACTGAGCCCGAAGAGACAAAGGAAGCAGACAATGAACTCTGGGGGAGGGGCCCTGATCTAAAGAGTTTGCTCAGTAAGACTGCTGAAAGCATGTGGTGAGAGAACTTTGCTGTGAATCTAATATCATTTGTTACATTGGACACCAGTAAACATTTACTTTTTATTTTTCTTGTAACCATTTCTGACTTTTATGTCTCATTACTTGTAGTGACTTCAAATCTCTCTTTAGATAAAACAAGTTTATTAACTATAATCAATGTGTTCAAGTTGAAGTGTCTGGGTAACTCAATTTGGGGTAACAAGTTGTGTGCATATTATTCCATTCAAGGAATAACAGACTTAGTATATTTGTACTGTCTGTGAAAGGGCTGAGCAGTGCAGGACATATGTTTCTAGGGGAAAATCTAGGATTGGGAGTAAGTTGGGGTCACACTGCGGTAATTTTAAGGCTGGTAAGAGCCATGGTGTGGCTGGCTGCAGCACAGACACAGACATGCTGGAGGCTGTCTCTGAACAGAAAGGCATTGTAAAGGGCACCCCAGGTCACAGGGCAGGAGTGACACAGCTACTCATTAGTCTGGATTGTACCCTGGTGTCACAGTGGGATAATCTGCCTCCCAAAAAGGACTCATTTTATTGCCTAATATTAAAGGTTGGTGTAAACCCTGAATTCTGACGGGTTTTTTATATACCTTCCAAAACTTGTTTTCATATTAACTGTTACAGTTCTGTATATTCTTATCATACATAAAAATGTCCAATCCCTCTTTGAATCTTACTAAATTCCTGTGGCAATGAGCTCCATAGTCTAGTTATGCACTGAGTGAAAAAATCTTTCCTTTATCAGTTTTTAATACTCCTTTCAGTTTTGTTGAATGTCCCCTTCTTGTTGACCGAAGGGATTAACCAAAATTCAGGGTCCTGTGGATTGTTTCCATTTGAAGGAGAAAATGATGATGGAGTCAAGACCCTGATGCAGTATTGTTCATTTACAAAAAATGTACATGAAGTCGTGTTTTCCTGAACACAATGGGAATCAAACAATAGAAACTAGTTTCTTTGTTCACAATTCCAAGCCTTTTTTCAGCCAGAACTCTATCCAAAAAGTTCTTTTTTCCCCCAGGGCCACACCCCCTAGTACTTGTTCTGGCAGTCACCTAGACTTTCTTGTCCTTCCAAGTCTCTTTCTGAGAGGTTTTTTTCACTGCACAAACAGCTCCACCACTAAATGCCCTAGCTGCCGTGTCCAGGGAAACCGTCTGGACCACATGGGTCAGCTTCTACTCAAACCTTGCCATGTGCCTATTGTTTGGGTGGCGTTCCTATTGTTTCAACTATGTAGTTCCACTCAATTGCTTTTTACACCTACCCTGAGTCAAAGGCAACAGTTACACCTACAAGCTATAATGTGCTTCAAGCCAACCCAGAGCATTGTGTTTTTCTTGTGGAAAAAAGACAATGCATTGAAGGAAGATTCCCCTCCCTTCCCCCACAGCAGTGACGTTTGTGTTCTTGATGTCTGAAATCCAGAGGCAGAAGACCTGGCATGGAACATGGTCACACATCAGGCACATACTGATTATTTGTATGGAAAGCTACAAAATATTTAGGGCTCAATTGCATAGGGCAGATTGCACTCATATTCAGAGATGTACTTTTCTCAGACTGAGTGAAATTCATTCCTTCTCCGAAGGGCAGAACAAAGCTTATATGTCACTTACATCCCATTTAAACCCGTTTGAGAGCTTACATGAGATTTAAGTGCGCTAGCAATCTGCGCAAGGGTAAATGTCACACTGTGGGAATGTGGGACTCTTTCGGATGCTAATGCATGTTCACTACGTTCATATAGACTCAAATCTACTCATATAGATTCAAAATAACAAGACATAAATGGATTTTCTTCAATTAAACAGTATAAGAAACTTGGTCAATTGAGGAAGTGGGTTTTTCAGCAGATCTGCCATTAGCGTGATCCAATAACACCCAAGAGCACAATGATCAATGAACCAAAAACACCTTCTCCCAGGATTTTTTTCAAGCTATCAGAAACTGAAATAATCAGTTACAAAGCTGACGTTTTGAAAAAGGGAAATAGGAGAGTTTGCAATACAGTTGAATGAAGTACAGTACATGGGTTGAAAGTGTGCTACCCCTTTAATGGACTGACAGGTGCTTACAATCTAGACAGCCTGACATAATCAAGAGTAATCAACCCCTGCCCTGCGGCTATTTAAATAGGAACAAGCAGTTGCGCAAGAGAGGGGACTAGTAGTCATGCAGGCTGCAAGGGGGCGATGAGCTCTCAGGTGCTAGGAGACTAGTTTGAGAAAGACAGTGTTGCTAACTCTCATGATAATTACTGTTTTCCTTAAAGCCCCAGCTCCTGGGGTCAAGTGGATATGTGATGATTTCAGCCTTCATTCCTGATGAAAAGGTAAGTTTTAGCCCTTGTGGTTGTGGAGAAAGCTTCAAAATGTGACCCCATTGCACCCTACAGGCTCAAAATGGAGAAGGGAAATAAAAAGAACACCAAATCTGTTATTTGTAGATAATCTCATCACTTTGAAGCCAGTCTCATGATTTTTGAACACTTGGGGTTGGCAATGCTGAGGAAATCGGAATCTTTTGTTTCAGGTCTCTCTATGTTTGGAAGCTCTGAACCAGGATCCTGAGGTAAGGACCTTATGAACTGTGTGACAAATGAACCTTCTCTGAGACCTTGTTAAAGGGACCTGCTATTCAGTTTGTTTTGATTTCTCTTCACTGAGATCCTTCAAAGTGAACTTATTGATACCCCAGTTGGAGGGGGTGGAAGCCATGGTGGGACACACCTATAGTGCCACTACTGGGCTCAAGGAGTGGGGGTGGGAATGGAACATGCCTTTCACAATGGATCAAATGAAATCCCGGGGTAAGTTCACTTCAGTCAATAGAGGTACACTCTGTGAAGCAGATTGCAGCCCATCCTGTGTGTCTAGGAAGCGGAATAAAGCATAAGGTGCTCCCTCCCTCTCTTTTGCTCCTTTTGTACTGACTATCCATAATGTGAATAGCAGTATGGAGGAGGAATGGCTTTGGGGGAGCTGCCACACCCATCCCTGTACATGTAGACAGGGACTGCAGGTGAAGGAGTGAGGAATGGGTGGACCCTTGTCTCTGTGCCAGCCAGTACATCTATCTGGGGGCTTTATACTGCTGCCTGTCACTGTAGCATCTGAGGGCCTTCCCTGTGACATCTGTGTAGTTATGCTGGGGGATGTATGTCCCACTATGTATATGGCTGGCAGAGGGTACGTCCCCTTTGGAATGGGGGAACCTTTGAGTCACATTCTGTTACTGATCTTCTGGAAGAGTGCACTAAACTGTTCCACAAAGACACAGTTGACCCCCCGGATGAATTTGGAACTGGATTTACATAATGATTATAAAAGGTAATATTTGCTTTTGACTATAATCTCTTTATCCAATTCTTATGGACTGATTTTTCCCTATCCGCAAAGGTCTGTTTTTGTGGTAAGCACATCTGGATGGTTTGCATCAGAGTGCAGTTGGGAAAGGGAAAGGGATTGTCTGCTTTGAGAACTTATTTTGAAGACAAACAGGAAATAGACAGACTGCTAATTTTGGCTTTGCCATCACCTTTGTAGCTAGTGGGCTTGACAGAATGGTCTCTTGCTGCTTCCTCTTAATAGTCCCTGGATACTCTCTAGTCACCATTGTTTTAAATTCTGATCTCATGATGATGATATTCTTGGATCTCCTCTTGTCTCTGCTATAGTTAGAGTTGCTTGTATATTTTTGTATGCAGTAATTTCTCTTTCCCTTCCACATGTTATTAAAGTCAAATATGGGAGAGCCAAGACTGTTGTGAGTTATTTTTTAAAATGTGACTCTAGCCAACTCTCTTCTTCTGGGATGTGAAAATGTAATGAAACATTATGAATTCATTTTATGCTATAGAAATGCAAAAAGAGCTATTGTGGTGATCATTAGATTATTTGTTATAGTCTATTAAGGCCAAATGCTGGTTCCAGTAGCATCCATCATTGTTGGGCTCCAATGCAATTATCATTAGGGACCTGATGCAAAGCCCACTGAAGTTGGTGGGTGGCTTTCTATTGACTTCAATGGGATTTGATCAGGCCCCAAATTATTTGTTAATCTTTTAAAACCAAACCTGGGTTCCAGTAGTGTCCACCAAGGCTAGGTTTCACAGCCACAGGTGCCCCTAATGAGGATCTTGCCAGGGTAACTTAGGGCTGCAGTAATCCTCAAAACCTGGTTCAAAGGGAGGGGAGGTTCATGCAGCTGTCCTCAGAATTAGCTCTCTTCCTTCCCTGTTCCCATACTTGTATGCACTGTCTCTCTTAGGCCTGGTCTACACTAAGAGGGGTGGGGGGTCGAACTAGGGTACGCAAGTTCAGCGACAAGTACCCTAGTTCGACTGATTTACCCATCCAGACGCGGCGGGGTCGAACTCCGTGGCTCCAAGGTCAACTCCGCCAACGCCGTTCGCGGTGGTGGAGTTCCAGAGTCAACCGGAGCGCGCGGGGAGTTCGAACTATCGCGTCTTGATTAGACACGATAGTTCGAACTCCGAGAAGTCGAACTCACCGCGTTGACCCGGACGGTGAGTATAGACCTACCCTTAGAAATTCAGCCTATGGTGTAGAGTGGGGGAAAAGAGGTAAAATAATATGAAGTTCTGCTGAGATGAAGCTGGTCAGTCACCACATCATGATTTTTGCTTTAAGAATCCTCTGACCAAAGTCTAATTTCAGTTCAATCTCTATTCAGTTACTGAGCCAGTAATGTACTGCAATCACCTTTGGCACCAATTGAATGAGTAATGTGGATAGTGGCCACTGGGTATTTTTCCAGCTTTCCCATTTTGTGCTTGAATAAAATAAGGCCTAAGACACACCACATTAAATTATAACTTCTCAATATTTCCAAGTCAAAAACCAAGTTTATCTGATGTAAAGATTTCTTTACAATGTGACCCTGTGTTACTGTGCTTCAGAGGGGGAAAGACAATAGCTACAAGGGTGACCAATATTCTTGCTGTTTTTAATCACAAGATAATTAAAACAAATTACTTATAAAAGTGCCTTTCATCCCAAGGGTTCCAAAAGCTCTTTACAAAAAGTTGGCCAAATGTTACTCTTAATTATATCCAGGCAATCATGTTCAAATCTGTGTCCTTTCTTCAGTCACTGAAATGCAGCCACCTCTGGGGAGGAACACAGCAGCTGCTTATCAGAACAGAATACACTATGCAACAAAGTAGGGCAGCAGGTGATGAAAATTGCCAAATCCAGTAGAAATGACTGGGGATATTTAGAGAGGTAGAATACTATCACCCATATTGGGCAGAAGGACATGAGATAGCACCCCCATGCTTGGGGGAAAGAATTGCCATGGGATTTTGAATGAATGCAGGTGGTCAGGATCTTATGACTCAGCTAGTGCACCTCCCCTCAGCCTGGGGTGGGGTTCAGGACCATCTGTTGAATTATTAGCACCACATAGTGTAGCACCTGTGTTTTCATAGCTTCTGTCCTAGTAATGACCAGGTTTAACACTTCTGAGATCTGTTGAGGTATAGTTCTAATTGTTGTGGCTTCAAGCCTTCACACTCAACTATGTTATTGGAAACCATGGCTAGTTGCCAGAAATATGGTGACAGAGGCCTGATCCAAATATTCAGTTGTTTATGGAAGCATGATTCCCATCTGATTATCAAATGAGTTTAATATGAAATATGAAACTAGGAGATAGTTCTCAGTTTCCAGAAGGCTATTTTGTGTCAAAAACTGCATGCTGGCACTAATTGCACAGTTCACAATTAGAGTGATCAAAGCAATAATCTGTTTCCTCTATCATGTTGTCTAGAGCACTGTTGAAAATGTAATCCTGTATCTTGTAGTATAGTGCTTAACAGTATTAAAAGTAGTGTGAATACAATGACCTCAAGAGTTTTGATAGCTGCCAACACAAGTACCAGTTTGCTTTGTATTTAACAAAACAACTTTTTCCTTTAGGCCTACAGCTAACAGCTTCCAGTTTAAACCAATTTTCAGCTTCTTCAATGGAACTGTCACAGATCTTGAGAATATCAATAGTGTTGGTGCAAAGAGCATTCTAACACATTTCCCTCTTTGTATTGCTTAGTGCCCAGGAACATTTTACATTAAATGCACATTACTGCATACTCAGTTTAGATGAACAGAGAGTGAAAATAAATACCTGGGGAGTGATAACTGAGTCTCATCCATATCCAAATTGCCCTTGTCCCACAGGGAAAAGGAGGTTAGTCACCACCTCAGCATCATCCAGGGACAGGAGTGAGTGAGATCTGAGCTGCTTCTTCTCTGGGGACACTGCAGAAAATTTCATGCAACGTCCTGTCATATTAGCTTTTCCATGCCTCCAAACCCACCCTGGGCAATCCATCCTAACTCTCCTGCTTATATGGAGATTCCGGAAGCAGAAACCAGATGGAGAGTTTCTGGCAATGCAGTTCCAATAGAGTTGCTCTACTAAGGAGCTGGAGTAGGGAACCAGTGCAAAGGTCCTGTGAGAGCTATGGTTTCTGGGGCTGAACCATCAGTTCTTCTGCCTGAGGATGAACCCTGCTGCATTCCTGCATCATTCAGGAAAGCTCAGCAAGGAGATAAAAACTCAGTTTTCCTCCCCCATAACTCTTGGGTGTTTCAATGGATGAGGACTATCTTCTCCCTGGATGATTGTTGTGAGCTCTTTTTTGTGGTGTAAAGCAACACTATGCAACAAATATGTATTTCTTGTTTTGCTGCAATATGTCTTTCAAGATCTCTAAGTAAGAGTTTTCATTATCTGCCAGAGGAAGGGAGAGGATTTGAACAGGTGTCTCCCACATTCTTCAGGGCAGTGCTCTCACTACTGAACTATGGAATATTCTGATGTGGGGCTCCCTCAGTCTCTCTTGTTGAATCTGTTCCAGGCAGAGGGGAGACTTGAACCTGTCTCTCCTATATTCCAGGTGAGTGCTGCAATCTGTGGACTAAGTTTTATGAAGTGGTTGCCACTACCATCTCTTCTTCTGCCTCCTCCTCCAGCCATTTTGTGTAATGTGAGGCCAGCACCTGACTCATTCATACAAAGAAACTACCTAGGTGCCTAAGCTGGCTGACTCCATGTGATGGGTTCCTGTTGTGGCTTGCTAAGTAAAACCAGGTGCCTCCCTGCCTACCTCTGTGAGAGGGGAGGGAGTTAAGACACACACTTGTCTGCATCTCCCACTGGCTAGCTTAGATGGCTCCCTGCCTAGTGTGCTGGCTTTGTCGCTCACATTCTAAGGGACCTGTCTCTCTCTATTCATTGTAGAGTGAGCCTTGGTGCCTAACTCGGGCTTTGTGGATCGCAGTGTTGTTTCTGTGATGAGGGTTTTTTTAAGTGTCTAAAAGTTAGGCGCTATGACACTTTCTGTTTCAATGCCTAAGTCCTTTGTGGGTCCAGGCCATAGTCCCTAGGAGGACGTCTGTGAAACCCTGGTATAAAGCAGTGAATTTGTAAGACAAGGAAGTCCAGGACTGAAAGGAGGCAGTCACAGAAGGAGGACTGTGAAACTTTGGTCTAAAGGGGTGAACCTGCCATCAGGGAGGTCAGGACTGGAACTACGTAGTCCCAGGAAGAAGGGCTGTTTAACTTGAATCTACAGTTGAGTAAAAGGGGGCTCACTCTGGGAGCTTAACTGTGTTGGATAAATTCTCTCTCCACTGAGGGACAATATTCGATTAGACTTTTGCTGTGAGTAGATTCTTTCCAGGAACCTCAGAGGGAAATTTAGGGAGGGTGCCTGCAGCACCATCCTGGGCCATGAGAGGTGGTTGTGGAGATAGTTACACTGTTATAGCCACCTTTGTGCTTTGTATATTCTGAAGGTTGCTGGAGGAATCTGTTGAGAACAGCTAGAATTCAGCTATGGGCTGTTAAAACTTTTCAAGGAGTAAAGGACCACTCAGCTTGAGTGAGAATATGCCCCCAAATTAATAAACTAAGTCAAACAGAATAGCTTGAATTTAGCCTAGAACCACACAAGGCAATTGGGCTAGCCATGGACTAAGGTTCTGATCCATGGAAGAATCTGACCCTATATGCCCCTGAAGTAACAAATATATCAACAAACCAGTGTTATTAGTTCCCTGGTACAATTAAAAAGTAAGGGAAATAGACATCAACTAAAATATTAATATCATCTGAGACCACATAGAAAGGAAAAAATCAGCCTATTAGAGGATAACAGGACAATCCAATTATTACTCACAACATAAACACTCATAATTAATGGGCAACAATATTAGTCAGTTAACATAGTTACTAGATCAAAACTCATAAGCAAGTCACTGATGATTCTGAGCAATCTGTCAGCCCAGGCATAACTACTTGTGTATCATAATGATGATTAAGCAATTTTGTGAGTGAGCCCCTCTATCCATGTTCCCTAGTATTGAACATCAATGTTTACATTGCTGTTTGTTGAACATGTTTTAAACATTGATTCTCCAAAAGTCTGGAGTCTACAGAGAGATGAGGGGGAAAAAAAACATTTAGAAGATAGATTATGGCCAGATGGTTCACAAATGCTGGGTGGATTTGTTGCCCAGGGATAGGACAAACAATAGCCTATCAATCCACCCACCTATACCTTCTGCTTGAGGGAATCCATTATGGAACAAGAATATAGGAAAAAGACATCCAGTCTTCCTTTGACAAATTTATGACAAAGCGATGGATATTTGTTTATCTTGAGCTGTTACAGATTTTGTCAGTGATTCATTGATGTTAGAAGGCACTGTGACAGGGGCGGCTCTAGGCACCAGCTAAACAAGCAGGTGCCTACGGCGGCAAAATATATGGGGCGGCATAATGCTGGGGCCTCAGCTCATACCTCAAGCAGTGTCCTGGGCTGGATTCTGACTGCCCTGACTGCCCTGGATGTAACCAGCCTGTTCTGCTGCCAAGTGCGGCGGGGCAGGGAGCCGACTAAGTGGGGAACATGTCCCCGCTGCTCTCCTGCAGGCAGCAGCCACCCCCCACCCCTCAGGTGGGAGCCAGTAGTGTGGCCCTGCCCCAGCTGCAGAGGACGGGCCGCTCCTCCTCAGCTTGTCCCCACTGCTGCAAGCTGAGGAGCGGCCCGTCCTCTGCAGCCAGGGCAGGGCCGTGCTACTGGCTCCACCTGGGAGGGTGGGGGTGGCTGCAGACTGTGGGAGAGCAGCGTGAACAAGCTGAGGAGGAGCGGCCCATCCTCTGCAGCTGGGGCAGGGTTGCACTACCGGCTCCGCCTGCGGGATGGGGCGGGATGGCTGCTGACCATGGAAGAGCGGTGGGAGCCACTAGCGCGGCCCTTCCCCAGCTGCAGAGGATGGGCCGCTCCTCCTCGGCTTGTCCCTGCCGCTTTCCTGTGGTCAGCGGCCACCCCCGCAGGTGGGAGCTGGTAGCGTGGCCCGGCTCCAGCTGCAGAGGACAGGGGGAACATGGCACCCGGGCGGGCCGCTCCTCCTCGGCTTGTCCCCACCTCTGCCGCCTGCCGCCGCCTCCTCCTCCTCCCCTCTGCGCTGTCTCCTGCCAGAGGAGGGGAGCAGAGCAGCAGCCTGGGCTGAGCCCAGCTCATGCTGGGGCCAAGGCGAAGACCAAGGATGAACGGGGCTGGGATCCAGCAGCAGCCCCAACCCCTGGCCCTGGGAGTGGCGGTGATGGGACATGAATCCACCTCAGGCCAGATCCGCAGCAAGGTAAGAGTTGGGCCAGGTGGGAGGGTCCCAGGGACCCCTGGGGAGCTTCTGCCTGCTGGAGCCCCAGAGCCTGCTGCCTCCCTCCCCAGCCCCACACAGCACTCCAGTGCCTGGAGTCTCCTTCTGCCTCCCCTCCTGCAGGGGGCGAGCAACCTGGCAGAGAGGGGCAGCATCTGTCCAGCAAGCCCAGCACCTCTTCCTTGGCTCCTCCAGCCCCAGAGGTCTCTCCATTGCATGCCCCTCGGGCTCTCAGCTGGGCGGCCTCAGCGCTGGGAAAACACCAGCAGGGCTGGTCTAGTGTGTACCCGAGCTCGTAGGGAGCTCTCTCGCCCCAATGACTAGCGCCTTACCTATGGCAAGTACAGTAGTGCAATAGGAGTGTGATGTGAAAAATATCATGTCACGTTGTGACATGGTCACTCAAATCACGATGACGTGTGTGTACTGTGCTGCCCTATTGGCGCCATTTGTGCTAATTTCCGTTTTGCGTCGGTGCCAGTGGTTATGGGGCTAAAATGCCAGGACAAAAATGAAAACTACTTGTTAAAATTAAATGTTAATTACACTAGTAGGGAATTGTTTTATTTCACTAACTACAAATTCTGTTTTCATTTTTTAAAAATTTTAATCAGTCAAAACAAAACTGCAAAGTGCAAATGTGTAAAAGCCAAAAAAAAAAAAAAAGCAGGGGAGCAGACAAATTTTTTTTTTTTTTGCTTGGGGCAGCAAAAAACCTAGAGCCGGCCCTGCACTGTGAACATTGTTTGACCTTGAGGACATGGCAATGATGCCCTGAGCATCACCACATAACATATGACATTTACTCTTCCACTGCAATGGGAATTATTTTAATCCCTCAGTAGGAGAATAGGGCCCTACATGCCATCAAATTCCAGGCCCAAGCAATCCCCTCCTGTGTTGTGGAGAAAGATACACTGATGTAGAGCTCAAACACTAACCCTGTTAAGAGAGCTTCACATAGTCTAGTGGAAAGGAGGACCAGGGATGACTGCTAGAGACTAAGATCTCAATTTTGAATGTTAACAGTATAGACAGAGTAATGTTGAAGGTATTGCTCTTGACATACAAAAGGCTCCTCCAGACAGCAGCCAACCGCTGTTCCACTGGGGCTAGCTGGAGCATGCTATCTTCATATCTTTCTTTTGGATAGGTTGTAATAAAATCAAGGGATATTTCACTTTTAAGACTGAAGGGTGCAGAGTGGTGGTAAGAATTCATGTGGGATGATCTCCCAAGAACTCTTCTAAAAGGAGATATCTGCTCTGGTAAAACTGAATTAAATGTTCTGGACCAAAATCTCTTTTGATGTAAACAGGCATTTCTCCACTGGCTTCAATGCAGTTGCACCAATTTACACCAGCAGATAATTTGGCCTTTGTGTCTCCTTAAAGGGATAGTACCCATACGGGAAAGCAATTGCCTAGCTGATATGCCCAAAGGCATCTAAAGTCTTAATGGTTTAAGACCTGTCTACTTTGTAGGTGTAATCAGCCCTCTGAATTGCTATTGGAATCCAGTAGATATGGACACAAAACATTTTCGAAAGACACCATCTCCAGATCAAATTTCTCTTTCATTTCCCCAATAAATGTATGGAGAAGGCTGTGGAATGTAAACATATAAAAATGGGGACTAGTTCATATTGTTCTAGGGTAAGAAGCAGCCGAATCCACATCAATCAATGGCCAAGATTAGCCATAACAATAATAATCCAATCTTGCGGCCGCATGGTCTTGAAGAGCAGAGCTAATGTATGGATACATTTGCTGTCCGGTCCAGCAAATTTCAAGCAAGTTCATGACTAGAACTGACATGCATGAATGTCTTCCTCTTTAGAAGTCTTTCTAAAGCATATTACCATTATTTTCCCCCCAAGTAGCATCCATAACATGTTAGGCGTATGATGGTTGTGCCAAGAGGACACAATCAGGATCAGGGCTCCAGTGTGTAATCTCAGTAAAAAACGGTCCTGCCCTGGACAGGCTAAGTCAAATACGGTGCCTGCCATACAACCTATTTTTTTTTTAAAAAAAAAAGACTTGCTCAAGAAAACTAAAAATTCATTTTATGTCACCATAGAAATGTGTATGGGGAGGGGGAAGGGATTACTCAGTACTTATTCATGCAAAACTCCCATGGTCTTATCTGAGGACAGAATACTGAATGATAGTTGCAGGTGATCTCTCCTGAAATCAATAGGAATTACTCATACATGCTTCAAGGCAGATTTTGGCCTACTGTAAGAACCTTAGTGTATATGGCCCATGGTTGGTTATATCTCCATCACTTCATTTTGACTAGTTTCCCAAACCTTCATTTCTCTTGTAACAGGTTGCAACACAAGAAATATTCAGCACCAGTGATTAAAGATATTGAAAGAGGCTGCCATGTTAGTAACTTCTTCCAGAACAGCAGCATTAATCTGGTATGCTATTTACCCTATGTTTTGTTAGTGCTGAATTCAGAGAATCAGAAAATATCACCATATAGTAAATGGTGCTGAGTAAACACCTTTATGATGATTAGAAACACATTTCAATTGCTTGCTTCTTTTTGATGGATAAGCAGAATAGAGAAATCATGGTTGAGGTATTCCTAAAATGTGCCTATTTTGGCAGCTTGGTCAAAAGCAAAGCTGACACAGCCGCAGAAAGAAAGCAGCTTTCCCAAAGATTAGCAAAAGTAGGACCTTATCTGAAATAAAACAAACTGACTTATCTTGGAAAAAACCCTGTAAGATGTCCTCAATTTCTCTTGCTGAAATCCTGTTACTAGTTGTCACATCTTCCACTCATTTCAAATGGACCCTTGGGAAGTCGACACCAACATTTTTTTTCCCTAGATGTTGTCACTTCTCTCACATAGCTATAGTCTAACTGTAGTTTATGAAATTCAGTTACATAGGAGAACATTTGGCTTTTAAGTCGGACATTTTTGACAAGGAAGAATGTGTTTTGATACTATCGGGTACTACATTTATAAATGCCTTATAAATAGAGCTAGTTGGGAATTTTCAATAAAATATTTTGTCATTGGGAAATGCTGACTTGTTGTAACTGAAACTTTTCATGAAAACAGTCAGTTTCAATTAATTTTTCAACTCAAAAAAGGTTGGAAAAAAGTTTTTAAATTGCAGAGAGGTATTGTTTTGACATTCTTAAATGAAAAATTTTGGTTGTGGGGTTTGGACCAACTTTTTGTTTAGAAAGTTAAGGTAACTAGAAAAAAAATCTGAACATTGTTTCAATTTCAAAATGTTTCAATTGATCAAAACTACTTAAAAATGTGATTCATTAAATTTTTCAAGATTTCATCTTTGTCCTAATGTGAGATGGGAATTTTCTTAATTAAAAAAAAATGTTCATGGGCTGGAAAAAACATTTCCTGAACATCTGTATGTGTGGAAGCCTTCTGTAGGGGAACTAACTTGAATAGAGGAATGTAGCAGAGCATGAATAACATGAGGGTGCTTTTTATTATTTATTATTACTATTATTTATTAAAGTTTCAGTACAGTAACTCCTCACTTAAAGTTGTCCTGGTTAATGTTTGTTGCTGATCAATTAACGGAACATGGACATTTAAAGTTGTGTAATGTTCCCTTCTAATGTTGTTTGGCAGCCACCTGTTTTGTCTACTGCTTGCAGGAAGAGTAGCCTGTTGCAGCTAGCTGGTGGGGGCTTGGAACCAGGGTGGACTGGCAGCCCCCTAAGTTCCCTATGCAGGAGCTACCTGCAGTTCAGCTGTGTCCCTCCCCCCACTGCCATGTGCTGCTCCTGCCCTCTGCTTTGGAGCTGCTCCCCAAGAATACTGCTTGCTGTGGTGGGGGAGGGAAGAAAGGGGAGGGGCTTATGTCAGGGTGTCTCTTTCCCCTGCTCCTGCACCCCACTTACCCCATCTTCCATAAAGCAGGGCTCAGGATGGAGGGTGCTTGAAGCAGCTGCCATCTCAGCAAGCTGATTTAATTAACAAGGCAATGTAGTTAAGGGAAATACACATATCTCCCGTCATTCCTGCTGCTTTGCAGAGTAAGAGAGTTAACCTTTGAGGGCTCAGCTACTTGCTAGTTCATCACTTATCAGCAAGGGAAATATCCCACCCTCTGACTCCTCCACCTCAACCAAGCTTCACAATCATCATCACTGTGTACCAGTATTAAATTATTTGTTTAAAAACTTATACTGTGCATGGGTGTGTATATAATATAGTCTTTTGTCTGGTGAAAAAAATTTCCCTGAAACCTAACCCCCCTAATTTACATTCATTCTTATGGGGAAATTGGATTCACTTAACATTGTTTCTCTTAAAGTCGCATTTTTTCAGGAACATAACTACAATGTTAAATAAGGAGTTACTGTACAAAGCAAACACTGTTGATTTGGGCTAGTCTGCTGGAGGAATGTTCCCCACCTCCACAGACCTTCCAGCCGGGAAAGCCCTTTTACTGTACTGTCAGGGAAGTTGAATAAGGAAGCATTGAAGATTAATGACCCCGTCATCTGCTCTTTGGGTTGAGGTGCCATGAAAAAGAGGGTTGCTCTGGGCTTGTTGGCACCTAGACAAATGCACTAGGGGGTCAGAGGTAGCTGTGCTCAAGATCCACCCAGGGAGCTAGACCAGGATCCCTCCACCAGCTAGAACCACCCAGTCTACGAGACACCCCTCCAGGGCGGTTCCTGCCTGGGAAAAGTCTGCTGTGTAGACAGCAAATCCCACTACTGCCTGTAGTCTCTCCTGGTGGAAAAGGGGACATCTCTCAAACCACAGCAGACCCCTTTCCCGTGGGCCCAGCCTAGCCTATCGCTATAGCCAGCCGCTTGCTCCTGCCCCATCCCCCTCCGGCCCCTCCATCCTTCCCCACTTGGCCCCTCACCTCCTCTGCCCGTTCCAGTGGGGGGCCACTAAGCCCCCCACTTGCTGCCCTCTGAGCTGCTCCTTTGCCCCATCCCACAGTCACCCCAGCGCCTCCGCCGCCCCCTCCCCCTTTGCAGCTGTCTCTGATCGGCACCTGCTGAGCCGCCTCCTCACCTCGCCAGCAGCACCCCGCCCCCGCTGCCCCATCCCCCCCAGCGCTGCCCCCCATCCTGCCCCGGGGCCGGGGGCACGGGCAGGCGGCCGACACGTGCCCGGCGCAGGGTCTCTGCCAGGCCGGGCTGGGGCTGCCCGAGACCCGCCCCGTTCTCGGACGGGGTCCAAGCTCCGGCCCGGCCGGCGGCGCGGGACGCCCGGGCGAGGTGACGGGGGCCGGCCCCAGGTGCAGGACCCAGGCGGTGGGGGCGGGGCCGCTCGGCCCGGCTCCCCTCCTCCGGGTGGGCTCGCGCGCGCTGCGCGGGGAGGGCGAGCCAGAGCCCGGAGTGTGCAGCCGGCGCCGAGCTTCCCAGGAACAGTCCTGTCGGGCAGGGCGAGCGGCGCGCGCGGGCGGGCTCCGGCACATCTGCCAGCGGCGGCGGCAGCAGCCTCCTCGGGAGCCCGGCAGGTAGGTGCGAGCGGTTCCCCCTCCCGCAGCAGCTGCCCCAGCCAGAGCTGCTGCTGGGCGGTTTCTCCGCGCCCCGCGGTCCCGGGGTGCTTGGCTGGAGCCGGGGGCGGATGGACGGAGAAGTGTCGGGGTTGGCGGTGACGGTTGGGTCCGTTACACTCAGGGGTTCTCTCTGGGAACGACGCCCCCCAGCGAGCCCGTCCCTGGCACTGGGTCCTGCCCTGAGAAGAGCCTCTACCTGTGGCATCACCTGTCCTGCTCGTGCCTCTCGCCTGAGTCTGCTCTGAGGCCAGCTCTGTGCCCGCGAGCTCACTGTGTCTGCGACACTTGCCTGAAGTTCATTTACACCCTCCAGTACGTTGCGGGGAGTATGATGTGTGGGGCATGATTTGTGTTGCTTGTGCAGTTCTGAAATGCAGAATTTTTGAAAACAGTCTAGTGTGTAATGGGTGAGATGTTCCTGAAAGTTTGGTTTACAAGCTATCTTAATGCTTTGTGTGATGTGCATAAAAATTTGCTTTAATCAAAATTTAGGATTTTCTACAGGGCGAACTAAATATCAAGCTCAGTTTCTATTCCCATCTTAAAAATAACACACAATTTTACTGCAGGTAACTACATGGGGGGGGGGCTTATATGCAACAATATCAAATTGTGGACAGTTGCAAAAAGGAAATCTAAGACTCTTGGCAACTATAAAAAGGCAACTAAGGTGGAATTGAAACTGTGATATCCTGGTAGTAGCTATAATCATAGATTTCATTATATCAAATCTTAGAGGACTATTCCTTCATTTAAAAGACCAGGTTATAGATTTAGAGTTAGCTTTGCTGCACATGCGTATATTATTTATTATATGTATGTAAAGCAACCACCAGACACCTGTTAGGAATACTGCATATCAGCCTATCACATAGATTTGTCTTCTTGCTGAGCTATGTGCTGAACATTTCCTATTTTCTCCCTATTTGCACCCTGTCATGTTGCTTTCCTCCACAATGTTATCAACAGTGACACAGAATGCTTGGGATGCTCCTAGATGCCAAGAGCTTTGGTAATGAAGGTCAATGAACAGGAATTTGCCTAATGCCAGTGCAAAGTCATTCCTGTTCCCAGTTTTCTCCTCAGAGGGTAACTGCTTGAAGGTGTTTAACCCCAGCCTAACCTGATTTTTACCTGTACATTTTGGATTGCAGAAGTAGTTAGGTCTCACAGGCACTCTTAAGCCCCTAGCAAGAACTGAATCAGTTCTCTCTGTTCCTCATTTTGTTATTCACTAAGCTAAACACTGACTTCTTGTTAATGTTAAATCTTTGTTCTATTGAAGTAGACAGGGTGAAGAGATCAAAAAGTTGTCAACATGAAACAAAATGGTGTTGTTAACTTGAATGACTAAAATAATATCAGACTCTTACATGAAAGAGCTACTGTTTATGTCACTTTTATTTCATGAACATGATAGTTAACCTGTTTACAAAATAATAGGCGTTGATGGTTCTGATGCTCTTCACCATCTTTTTTATTTTTGTTTGAGTTGTTTTTTTTATTGTTTGAGGAAGGGTGGTGAGGCGTTATTGGAGATCTAGATTGTAGTGGTTGGAATATTTTTCTCTAAACAATGCATTGGAATGTGACAAATGTTCTATGAAGACACAAATTTCAAATGAGATGCTAAGGGAATGGTTGACAGAGCAGTCTGCATCTGGATTTTAAAGAGAAATTGTTCATTCAGCTAAATATGTTCATGAACTTCAGTTGATGGTGTTAATGTTTGAAAAGAGTGAAGTGTGTCTGTTTAACAATATGTACAGTGAAAGTGCTGGAAATTAGATTTTTTTAAAAAAAATTATATCTATATGGATGTTTTCTTGTATGTTAAATGTAACTTGCATATTGTCAGTCCTTTTGTTATGTATGAAACAGTTCTTGAAAAAAAATAGGTGAACTATAATTAATTTTTTTAAATGAACAGAGTCATTGTTTAGATCTGTTTAACAAGCTATAATATTGCCCTGTTTTATAAAGAACAATTCATTGAACAAAAACGAGCAGAGGTTTTTTCAAGAGTAAGTTGAGCATTCTTTGGATACTATCTGAATCATATGTATCGGGAAAACACGCAATGAAACGCTAGATATGATGACATAAAATTTTCCCAGTGTCTTAATAAACATATTTTTTTTTACAGAAGATGAGATAACATTTTAAATCAACATGATTGCGCTTCAGTTTTGGTCTAAAATTAAAAAACATACTGATTTGAAAACATAGAGATAGCTTAGTAACATATTTATAG
Source organism: Mauremys reevesii (assembly GCF_016161935.1). Taxonomy (NCBI): domain Eukaryota; kingdom Metazoa; phylum Chordata; order Testudines; family Geoemydidae; genus Mauremys; species Mauremys reevesii. The sequence goes on from NC_052629.1 coordinate 87,010,860, forward strand.
GTTGTTAATGTGTTTCCAAGAGTTGTAATTTCAATTCACTTATTTCTTTGCTTAGCTGCATTTGAACTTAGATTTAAATCTATGTTCTCAATAGAGCCGAGTGAACTTTAAAGAAAAACAGGTCAGGCATAGATTCCGGGCATCTAACCCTTTTTGGATGCCCAGAAATAGGCGCCAGAAATAGCATGACAAATTTCTTTTTCATGAACAAAGCTTTTTTTCTTTTAAGGGAGAAAGAAGCTTCATAGAATCTTTACAGATATCAGAGCCTTGTGGAATGGATGTTTCTAGCTTATTTTATTAGAATTAATATAGCTAGTGTAATTTCTACTTTTCTGCTGTTAGACTTAGGGCCGCTTGACTTTAGAAGTATGAGATTATTGGGGTTTATTTTAAAATAAAGATTTTTCTTTAAAAAAAATAAGATTAGCTTTGTTTGCAGCACGTGAGCTTTTTCCTTAGAGGCAGACACTGCTCATCTGTAGAAAAAAGGTTTTGGGGCATTACATGTTCGGATATTGCCAAAAAAACCCAAAAGAAAATACCAGGAATGGAACAAATTTGTTACTTGTTTTTTTCTCAAATGGCTACTAAAAAAGCAGTTGGATTGACATAAGGTATAGGAAAAATAGAACTATCTTATTATTTGAAACAACAGGTAGAATTAAACTACAACATGCCTTGTTTTTCAGGACGAAATGATTAGTTTATCCTACAGTAAATGGAACAGATCATAACCTCTTCCAGTGCTTTCTTTGTTCTCTATTAGACTGTTTCAATTGCCAAGAAGCGATGATTTTTAATCCCTAAATAGATGACGTCATAATGACATCATCACATCCTTCATTTGATTGATTCTCATAAAAGAACAGTAATGAGATTTGATATGCATGTCTTAAAATTCTCCCTTCCCTTCAGGGGACTGCCTGACCTGCATGGCAAATTTCAGTGAATAACACTGAGTTCCAGCAAAAAAAGACATTCCTTTTTGGAAGGCGCAGGGGGACATGTAGGAGCAATGGACTGATCCTGATCTCCTTAGAATTTAAGGACTTAGATGATGAAACTTCAACTGTGGAGAACGTATCTAGAAGTGTAGACATTGACCAATATTTTCAAACCTGGTGCTGCTAAATCCATGTGTAGACACCTAAGTAAAGGTGACTTGATTTTCAAAGGTGCTGGGCATATTCAGTTTACACTCACTTCAGTTGGATTTGTGGAAGTTCAGCGCTTCTGAAAATCAGGCCATTTTTATTTATGTACCCAAATATGGGTTTGGATACCTGAGTTTAGGCACCCAGGTTGGCAAATGTTGATCATTAAGCACAAATATATCTGAAAGCTTCCCCCCCAAAAAACCTACCAATCAAACCAAAATATTAGCTATAACTGTAACTGGGTATGATCTGATGATAATTGCAATGTTCGTTTTCTATATTGATAACTATAAACTCTAATTAAAATAGTTGAACCTCTGATATAGTTGTATTAATACAGCAGAATACTCCTATCATGAGCTTAGACTTAATGAAACTCGGTTTATTGAGAAGCAGAGCAACAATCCTAAAATTTTTCAGTGCATTATTGTGTGAACATTGTAATTCTGATTATAGTAAACCCCGTTTATAATGGAATTGTTCCTTCATTTAAATTTCTGTAAGAAAATTTCATTATTTTTCATAAGGTAATCTGGTACATTTTTTAATTTTTAGTACAAATTTTTGGTATCATGTTTATCCCACTAAAGCAAGGGTTTTAAAAGGAAAGACATGTCATTTAAATGATGGCCAGGGTAGGCTGCTGGTTTATAGAGCAGCGTGGGTATTTTTGCACAGATCTATAAATACTTATAGAATTCTATAAGTATATGATAAATCATATGCAGCTGATTTTATACACCCTCTTATCTTACTCAATAATTGAATATAATAAATATGAAATAATTCTGAGATTCAGCTATCAGCTTAAGTGAACTGTTCTTAGTAAACTTGGAAGGTTTTTATTTCATTTGTGTGTGTGCGTGTGTAAATTCTGCTTTATCTCTCTTTATACAAGTATTACGCATGATGAAAGACAGGGGAAAGCGTTGTTTTCATGTTGCTGTTGGTTCTTTATTGGGTGTTAAAGAATGAAGTCCACCTCTTATAAGCACCATCCTGGTGACTGCAGTTACTGCTCTCATCTTTGATTCTCAAAGACAACCACCAAGTTTGGTAAATATCATGGCTTCATAGAACTACATTTCAAAAGAAGCCAATGATTTAATAACCGTGGACAGGCTAATCTCAATGCAAGATCTGGCGTTGAGTTGAATTAATGAGATCAACCTATTTACTTAAGACAGAGAAATGTTACATCAGCAAGCCTGTCAACTTCTGTAGTTCACCAGTGTTGTATTAGGAATGGTTGAGTAGTGATTGGACATAGGCATTGTTAACAAGCAAGGGGGGTGGTTGTTTTATAATTGAATCCATAAATGGTAGGCACCCACAAGTTATTGGTGCCAGATACATTTCTAAATAAATCCCATAAGCCTGTCTGCACCCATCTTGCCTGAAATGACAAATTTTCATGAGCTGTAAACCTGTTCTAAAATGACTCAAGTATGAACGAACAATAGAACCCTGGTGTTAGAGAGAATCCTGATTTGATAATATTCCATGGAAACTTCTTTTCACTCTCCTCTCAGGATTTGCCACATGCTGTGAATCTTCTAGCTTGTGCCTGCATTGCACATTCAAAACAAAAGATGGGTTTGGACTTTGTGAAACATCTATGCCTTCTGACTGAATTTTAGATGATCTCCAATGACATTTACATGGTTGTGCTGTAATGCAGTGACACATTTGGTTATATAAAATATGGAAAGCCAAGCATCTCAGAACCTTTTCTGAATGCTTTCTACTAGAGACTATCAAAGCATGATGACTGTTACTGCAATGATGACCTTCTTGAACATGAGATGACTGCACCAATTTGGCCAAACAGAGAAGGACAATGAACATTTTCATTACTGTGACAGAATTCATTTTGGAAAAACAAGGTCAGTTGTGGCAATTGTTAACGAAAATGAAAATGAGGCAATAATATCTTGTCATTGTACTGATATAATACAAAAACTGCACATCTTGTCTGCTATCATTACATTATGTAAAAATTCAAAAGGATGTAAAGCAGAACTTCATGCAAATCAGCAGTTACTGTATCTATGTTATGTCTAATAGTTAACACAAATTAATACATTTCAAAAGTAAAAACAGTATAGTGACTGAAATATTCTGTTCCATTTGCTCTCTAAAGAATTATCTTAATCTGAAAAGGATATGAGTAGGCAGAAAATGTTATGCTTGTTTCCCATTTTGTTTTGGGCTCTAAATCAGAATAAATGTAGACATTGAATAGGTTATTACTGCTCATAAATCAACTTTTAGTATTTTTCCATGTTTACTCTATAAAGGAATTCATCACGGAACATGAGACTTCTTCACACTGTTTTTACTGGTTCACTTAATAGGAACAAAATGTATAGCCACTCTTTAGAAGTGTGTTTCTTTCAGATAAATCAAAAGTTATGATGTCTCCTTAGGTTAGGGAGCAAATCAACTTGACTAATTGATGCAAAACTTCTGTTAACTTCAGGGGAAGTTTTCTTTCAGGATTTGGTCCTAAACTTACTAGTGCTGAAAATGATTAAAAAGTCATTTTAGGTTTTTTCCTCCACAAATTCAAAAGTATCAAGAAGTTCAAACATTGATTTGTAAATAGTAGTGTTAGCAATGAAATGTGTGAGATTGCAAAGAACCACTAGCATTTTGTAGGGATATTTTGTGGTGATGCAAAACTAATTTGTAATGATTGTAACAATTATTTAAAATGAGGCAAATACACAAGCTTGTGAAAATGAGGATGCTGACAGCATCGGCAATGGTAATTGTGTAATCTGTAAGCCAGGGACTAAATACTGCTCAGTAACACTAGTATAGCTGGAGTAACTTCATTAGCTTTCATGGTAATACTTTGGATTCTGCCCAGGGTAACTGGCCCAACATAGAAATCAGAATTTAAATTGTCTGACTATGTTTCTGTTCCAATTTCTCACACTGCCAGTGTGATCAGCTTTTAACATGAAGAGACTCTGCAGGGTTTAGCTATAATTCTGCTTTCATATTGGTTCACTCATAGTTCTGCAATACAAAACCCATCATATGTATTTTCATTTGGAAACCTGGAATGCACAAAAGATGTAGATTCTGTGGTAAAAGGCAAATGTTGCACACCAGCTGCTAAACCACTTCCAGTATTCACTTCAGCATTTTGTAAATGGAATATTTGTCTTGCTCTTAAGAAACCCAGATGTGCAACTGTTGTTCATGAAAATAGAGTAAATAATCAAAACCATATTTCTATCTGACTTTAAGTAGGCATTATCCACTACATAGATTCAGATGTAGGTCTTGACAATTTAACTTTAAGATTTAAATCTCAATAAGCAGGAGACTCATTTCCATGTTTATTGTTCTGAAATCATTTTGAGGCACTGAATCACTTCTCAAAAAGAATATCTGTTGCTGGACAATGAATTAAAAACACTACAGTATATTTTTAGTCATTTCAAATTGTGAATAAATGTTTAACTTTTACTCTCACAATTTTATTCGCAAGAAATCCAGTTATTTTTTATAACCTTCACACTTTGTTACTTAAGCCTGAGTGTAACCTAAACTATAGAATGATCCTTGTTTAAAAATAGGTCGATAAATATAAATTTGAATGATTCATCAGATGTAAAGAATACCATAAATAAAATCAAGCCCCACCTCTGTACTTTTAAGCTATATTATTTTGATTATCATATTTTATGAAAAATATGTAATTTAAAATATGGAGAAATCTGGTCAAGTTTTTACTTTTTTTTTTTTACACCACTTGTTAAAAACACAGCAGATGTTGTAATAAGGGTACATAAGGAAGGGAGTAAAGATTTTTTTTAAATAGAAAAAGTATTAATTCCATTTGATATTGGCAGACACTGCAAAGGCAAATTATTCCCAGTATGTATATAATAGTTAATTATATAGCTCCGTAAACTAATGTGACAAGAGAAAAACTGTGCACAGTAAAAAGGTAGAAGAGCCTCTTTTGGAATGGTTGAATATTCAATCAGAAGCAAGAGTACATGTCAGAAACCTATTTTCTTGGGAAGTTTCATTTTAAAAAGTAAACATACCTTTTCAGACAGACTGTATGTCTGTTACATTCCATCTCTTTGTGGCTTTTAAGGGAGAAAACAGAAATATAAGATTTTCTATCACAAGGGCTGATCCTGCATTCCTTCCATTGACTTGTACATCTCTCTTGTTTAAATAAAATAACACAACTGACCCCAAGATGTGAACCTTTTTTCAAATATGTGTATTCTGCATTTATGCCATGTAAAAGTGTACTGTTTTTATGTGGTGTGTGTGGAATTGTGACATTTCTATTGCAATTTAAGTGTCTTTAGAACTCAGAATTGATACTTTGTGGATCAGAGAGTGTATTAAGATTTCCTTACAAACCAGAATCTTGGGACTGTTATTAGATTACTAGATTTTTCTGTCTACAATGGGGGTATAGCATCAATCTCATAACTGATATGCTTGCCTACAGGTGGATGGTATCTGTCTGGTATGTCTTTTAAATTTCTCACTACTATAATCCCATTTTTTCCACCAAGTGACTTCATTTTCTTTCTAATGTTTATAGTGAACTGGAAACTCTAATCCTGGATGGTGAAAACATTTTAGGGTTAAAAACATGGCCTCCATCTTTGGTCAACAGCAAGGGGGCACTGTTTAGTATGTTTCTCTTTTCCTGAATTTCTTTTCAGGCCATTGAAAGCCTAAGGAGACATTCAGCAAGGCAAAGATGCACAGATTCCTACTACTGCACTGATGATCAGCACAGACATTACTGAAAACATGCGGAGGCTTTGCAGCCTCATGTACGAGTAAATGTTATAAACGCCAGCGAGGGGTAGATACAATCAGATGAATACTTTTAATTATAATTTAAATAATTCCGAATGACCAGAGGGGGTTACTTTGATGAATATGCAGCTGGGGAAAATATTTATAATCCTGAAACCTCGGGAAACTAAAATAAACATTTTATTATCTAAATTATGTGTTTATATAACTAGAAGGATAGTGGGGGGGATGGACCCTCAAGTAGTAGGTGTGTGTTATTCATTTGATATGTTCCTCCTTTTCAGCAGAGTGCAAAAGGTTAAGATAGTCTGAATCCTAATTTTGTTTAGTATTTATGCTAATAATAATGCTAATTTTATGTATATATCAAGCCACTATTAATTCAACAAAATAAACAACATAATAAATAAGTTACAACTATTAATGTTTTTAAACATTTTAATGTTTTAAATGAATGATAGCAGTATTTACTCGGGCCAGATTCTTTATGAGCTTGACTGTTCAGAGTGCACACATCCCACAGTAAAGGATGACTAATGAGCCATTCTTCTTTGGGGCACTTTCGGATGCACAAAGCCTGTGCAACCATTATTGTCTCTTTGTGGAGTACAGTTTACTAGTTTACTCCCCTTTGGGCAGCCAACAATCTGGCTTAACTGAGGTGCATATGAGGGAGGGAAGGACCAAGGTCTCTCTCACCTCCTCTCCATCCCCTTAGCAATACCTTGCTCCCCCTGCAGCACAGAGAGGGAGCATTCAAAGTATGCCCAGTGGCACAGAGGCTGGAATTTTGCTCAGCTCTTACCTGGCCTGCGTAGGGGTGATTGGGGAGCTCTTTGTGCCCTCTACCCCTCATTGTTCACTTATATAATGGTCAGGCACAATATGGCCCTAAGTTTTTTCTCCAGGCCAAATTTTGCTCTGGACTATATAACTTAAGAGCAAGCTTTGACCTGTTGATTTCACTAGGAGTTTTGTACGAGTAAGGAGTTTTGACCCTAAAATTGAAGGACAGAGTGAGCTTTCAGTTAAAACTTTAAAGATGTTTTAAGTTTATATAGCTCACATGATGGCCTCACTTCTGTTGCAATGCAGAAATTGTGCCTGCAGGTAATTGTTGCCACATATCTAGCACTTGGAAAGCTATGTACGATATTTGTGTCTGAAACTGGGTGCTTAGCAGACTAAGCGGTGGATTGTCTCCTGTTAACTGCAGGCACAAAACATATGGGCAGCAAGGGAGACCAAGCTTAAGTCTGACTGATAATTCGGACAGAAGTGTATGATGTTAATGTTATTGGTGAACATATGAAGTGATTTTTCTGTTGGCTTTCCTGAGTGCTTAACAAACTCGCTGACCAAGGGGGCGTAGGAAAGTTTCACATCAACCTCTGGAGTGTTTGGACTTTCATCTAGGCAATGGAAAGAAATCTTTCCAAATGTGACCCCAGTGTAGTGCTGTCTTCATGTATCCACAGCCAACCAGCCTGAAACAGTAGGCGGTTGTGAACTGCTTAAAGTCCAAATTGTAACTCCAACCTGAGCACACGATAGGCCATATTCCATGAGTGGAGCCACTACCCAGTTGCTACTCAAGGAGTGCACAGGAGCCGGACTCCACAGGGCAAAACGCTTGTACATCTGATGTGTGAGCTTTCAAAGTTCTGTCCCCACCCTCTCTATGCCCTGGAACCATGCTAGCTCTTCTATGGCCCTATAGGAGGGAATGGATCTTAAGAGAGGTGCAGAGTGGTTCTATTCATCTCTATGAGGTGTTAACTCTGCAGACTGACTCTCCGGCTCACAGTAGGCATTTTGCCTCTTGCTGACAATTGGTGCAAGATGTAGCTAGAATAGTCAAGGACAAATTATGTTCAGAACTAGTTCAGTATAACCATGGTTTCTGAAACAGTGCTGAGCACAGTTTAAGGGTAAGTAGGAATCATTCATATTCTGCACAAGCTCAGAAACCCTTTTGTCTGCAATTGGTACACTTTCTAGTGTAGAGCATGTCTGAGTTTTTCATAGCGCCCATGAAACCACTGCTTTCAAAGCATCATCCCTCCTACCCTGCCCAGCATGTAGTTCACATTTTCTAGCTAGCAACTTATCGGATGACTTGGCAAGGATTGTTTTAATAAATTAGGTTACTTATTATCTGCCTGAAATTCCCTGGTTGGTGGCTCAGGGAGACTTTGAATTAAGCTGTACAGAGCATAATGAGGTTGTAGGAATGCTTTGATGTGGAAATGCTTATATACAAAAATGGCCTGGACAATTATTGATATAGAATGTTTTCCCAAAGTGTTCTGGGACAATTTATATTAATCAAATTCAGATTATACTGTAAAGATAATAAATTTGATAGTAGCACATCAAAACGCTCTAAATTCAATAGACAACATGAAAAGGTAAAATCGAAATAATTTTCTTCCTTCATTTTGTTGATACATTTATAGCTTACTTCAATCCTTTTTCATAGGCATGTTTGATATCTGCAGTAATGAGAAATTAATATTGCAATGCTACAGATTTGCAGAAAGATTTTATCTTTCATATAATTCGTACCATAGCCATTCTCCACCATCAGATTTACTGAGACAATGATTCATCTTCAGAATTGAATGTCTGCAATGAACTGTCACTACATTTGTCTGACTTAATAAAGATTGTTATATAAGAGTTGCTTCCCCTTAGCTGATTGAATTTAATTTCCCAGGCCACCTCTGCCTTCTAATACTGTTTATCAGCAAAGCAGAGTTTGCTGTATTTTTTGCTTTTCTGTTTGCATCTATACTTGAGGGTTATTAACACAAAGTAGCCCTGAGTGATGTCTTGGACACCAGAGATTCTAAAAGCCTGTAATAGCCATAATAATAGAGTTGGTTGAAGGATACTGGTTGCCTTGGTAACCAGGCATGTGCCATACAAGATAATGTACCTGCTATAGTGGAGAGATCTGTGCTGCATATTGATTGCAAGAGTTTTGAGTATTCACGTAAATGTATTTTACAATGCACGTTCCATCTACAACGTAATTGTGGCTTACTAAGCAGACTAACTGCATCCAAAACATCTCTGAACTTAGAGTACCTTGAAAACTAACTGTATTTTGTTTAGGTTTGATTTGGGGGGGGGGCATTATTATAAGGGTAGTTTATACCAGATATGATCCTACAATTATTGTGGGCTTTTTCTAATTGAGTTAAATGATATTTCATCATCAATAGTCACACTGTGACTCTTTTTAGTCCTCTAATTTACACTGGAAAAATAGTGTGGGAAAACACTCCTGTGTGCAGAGGGACAGCACAAGGCACTTCTGTCCCATTTAAATCCTCAAAATGGGGGTCAAGTGGGATGTAAGTGGTGCATAGACCTTGTGAGCTAATATAAATTTCACCCACTATTAGCAGGACTGTGCCTGCTTCCCCACATGGCTCTTGATCTGGATTAACCCTACACTTAGAGTCCTGAGCTTCTTTTGAGCAGATCCCTAGAGATACCAAACTCCAGTTCATCTGTGAGCTCCAACAGACCAGAATTTGACCCAGGTGTTCAGTGGTGAAATAAACTAAAATCATTAACCTGTACACCTAGACCAGATCCTCAAAGGTATTTAAATCAGATGGGAGTTAGGTGCCTAAGTACTGTTGTGGAATACGAGCCTGAACCCCCAAGAAACCACTTCAGGTGGCACGGCTAGGCTGATCCTGCACAACTGAAGCCAATGGGAATTCTGCCATTGGCTTCTGTGGGTGTGTGATCAGACCCATGATATTTAGCAAAGCATCTTGTCATCCAGATGTCTTCTACATTGTCCTCATTCCTCAGTGTTCCTCCTCTTTGTATCATTATTGGTGTACACTCGTCTAGGCTTGGCCAGATTAGAATTTGTTTGATATGTTACTATATTCATTCAATATATTTGGTGAACATTTACACACACAATGAAAACATTCACAGCTAACAGGACATGTTCACAAATGATTCAAAAGCTAAAGAGGGAGCCAAAATCAATGGAACTTCTAGTTTAACATGTCCTGCTTGGCCAAATCTAGTTTTGTTTTAGTCAGTTTTTTTATTTTGTTTGTTTAATGCTTCACATTCACATTTATCACAATATCAAAAGGCCTGGCCCAGATGGATCATTCACTCAGGAAAGAATTCATCAGTGGCTCTTTTTCACAATATTGGTTATTTTATCAAAAAGTGTCTGAATTTTATTTTAAAAAATGACTTATTTCACTAAAAGTTCTATGTTCAACGATTTCTGGGTCCTAAATTAAGAAAAGGTAATAATTTGGCAAAAAAAAAAAAAAGACACGTAGGACCAGCTCCTCTGTAGGTGTAAATCAGCAAGGCTCCATTGGAGTCAGTGAAGCTACACTTAGTTACATCAGATGAGAATTGGGCCCATGAGCTCAAAGACATTGTGTTCAATCTGAGGCATTATCTGTTCCCTGCCTAGGTGCACTTTGTTGGTCAGATTAATTCCATGACAGTAACTCAGACTCACGACCCTGGAGGAAGAAAATTTTTTCCATGAGAGTCACAGCACCACAATGTGCCTTTAAGCCTCATTCTACCAGGGGGTTCTCTGCTGCCCAAGATTGGGTGGTGCTTGCCAGGAACTGGTCTTCTTCAGGACATTGACTGATTCAGGCCATCCTAGGGAATCTGAATGCAAATTAATCTGCCCTCCCAGTGTTGAACCCCTGGGAGAGTGTGGTAAACTATACACTTACTTGCCTACACCAGTCATAGGTTTGAATTAAACATTACCTTGTTCTTTATAGCTTGACTTTTTAAGGCAGTATTTGACACTGTTCATCTTATAAATCTTTTGGGTCAGTTGCATGCAGTTTAGGGACTCTTGCATTGTTTGAATGTAATTTTTCATTCTCAGAAGTATAGCTATAATGTTGAAACTGAATTTATGTTGTTTTATGGCATCAACCCTGCACAGATACAAATATCAGGGGCTATTAGTTTTGTTTTTATTACTTATGGAATATTATCAGTTTGAGGTGACTGCTAGAGAGGATAGATTTGAAATGTTAGTTATCTCCAATAATTACTTGCCGGGTTGTGTAACTTAGTTCATTAGTACAAGAAATTTTAGAATGCAGTGCTCAGACACTGTGAATTCAATTCTTCCTTTTGCTATTAACCCTGTTCTTAAATCATTCCATTGCCAACTAGCAAAGTGCCTAGTTAATTTCATTGCTGACTTACGAAACTCCTAATAAAATAGGTTAAACTTGAAGAAAAATAAACAAACAAAAAAAAACCCCCACAACTCTTGGCATGTTTTATAAGTCTATTTGAAGTCGTTGGATTTTGTGCAGCAATACTTTCACACACATAGAATCTGTTTTTGCTTGATATTAACTGTCTGATCAAATTCTTTCTAGTGTTTAATTCAGAACGAAGAGACCATTGTTTGAGGCACTGTTACATTGTTTTTGATCCTGTGAACCATCATAAGATATTCTCATGAAGGATAACCTTTTGTGTTTGTACTCTATTTCAAAGACTTACAAGGATCGGATGCTTTCAGAACCTACTGTGCTTAAGTAGAACCATTAAGATTACTATTCCTTTTGCAGAGTTTACAACCATTGGAACTGATGGTTGTCATGACTATATAGCCCACAAATTCTTATAGTCTCTTCTTATGCAGACCATAATTCTTATAGTATCTTCTTATGCAGAATTTATATTGAAATTAGAACCATTGAAGTCCATGGAAGTTCTGCTTGAGTAAAAACTGAGTTTCTAATGCATTCTCAATTATACACATATTTGGCCAAGTCCTGCATCTCTACTCATTTTGAGGAGTACTTACTTATATGAGCAGTCTCATTAAAGTTAATGAGACCACTTGTGTCAGTGAGTGGAAAATCAGGCCCATGTAAGAAGTCCAGCTCTTAACCACATATCTGTATAATTTTAGTGAACACACAGCACAGTTTGTATCTTTTCTTACCTTTAGATATTTTCCCAATGTTCCGTTTGACCCTGCTTAAACTGGTTGCTTTGATTAGAAAGTTTAGTCATCCATAAAATAAAAGTTGCTAAAAGAGTTGTTGGCTTTCCATTTAGCAGTGGATCCAGATTCTTTGGTTCAAGGCCCAGAAGACAAATGATTCCTTTGCCACGAGGAAAACAAATTAACAGTCCTAAATAAGATGCCACTTGTGACATATAGCTTAACAAAGGCTGTGCGCCCAAATGAAAATAGGGGTCAGTCATAGGAACAACACAGTGCCATGTCTTCTTAGCTTGGCATTGACATGTGGTAATGGCACAGTTAACTGTTGTCACTTCCTTATCACCTCTAGACCATGAGCTGCTATTGTACTGCTTCCTTTCTAACATTTAGCATCTGTATATGAATTAGTGACAGCTCTAAGTTAGCAGTGCGGTTTTCTATTTCCTGATGTTGCTTTCTTGCTTGATCCACCCTTTATAGGCCATTTCTTTCCAAGATTATCAGCTAACATTGCAAATGAAAGCCATATATTCATCTAGGGCAGAGTCATTCCAACTGTATTCTAGCAGCTCACCTAGTACCCAGTCTAATGATGTCAAATGAGAAAAACCTGGATAATTTGAAGACTGAGCTGAAGATTTGAGACTTCAACTGGTATGAAATACGACAACATGCCCTAGGAAGGCCTTTGCTTGTGGTGTGTATGTGTGTGCACATGCACACACTATCTCTCTCTCTTTCTCTCTCTCTCACACACACACACACACACACACACACACACACACACACACACACACAAAACTACAGAAAATCAGCATAGCCAACTAGGGTCAAAAGAGTGAATTCCCCCCAATGCATTTATGGAATACACAGAGGATCTTGATATTGCATACACCAGTATTTTGGCACAGTTGGCAGCCTGCTCCCTGATGTGCTGACACCCAGCTCCATAGCATGATGAGAAGAGATGTGAGGCCATAAGCCTGCTTCCTCCCTGCTACCTTACTGTTAGGGGGGAGTAGTCTCTGCACTACCATGAGAATGGGGACTGCTGTTGTCTTTGATCTTTGTGTCCTCCTCATCCTCCCATGCTCACCAGCACTAGGGCCAGACACAAACTGGTCATTAATCTATTTATTCTGTCATAGGGGATGACATCAATAATATTGAAATATATGAAGCAATAAGTGGTCCTGGTGACTGATTAAATGTTGAAGAAAGGCAGATGCATTTTATAACCACAGAAGCTGTATATTGTGAGTATACTGCAGTGCCCTGCAATTGTAAACTATTGAGGGGGCTTGAATCTAGAAACTTGTGGAAAGTAGGGACGACATCTGATCTTATAGGTCTTTGTAAAGCTATCTGGCCATCTTGTTTTTCAGTCTTCACAGTGATGAATCCACAGTGGCTATTTGTCAGTCTAATGGTAGTGAACATAAAAGTTGCTAATAAACAATGCAAAAAGGGAGATCAGAGTTTAGGGATTCCCATACACCTGTGTATACATTTGCATAACCTACCTAAAGTTGTAAGAATCAAGTGATAGAACTGAACCATTACAAACATGCACTTTCTGAAGTAAAATGTAAACACTGTCAAGAGTTACATAACAAGATAGAAAGGACAGGTGATCCTCTCAAAAGATGCAGAAAATCAGTGTCTTCACATTCTTCAAGATCAAATGTGTCACTGAATGAAATTTTTCTAGTGATGTTCAAGAGAAGAACTTTGAGTTTGATGATCCTGAAAGACATTTTAAGCCATTGTTGTTATTGAAATGTAGCCCCAGTGGTCCTTTAAATGCCTCTTCCAGGTCTGCCAGCCATACTTCAACATCAGCTTCGTTCAGGAGCACACTCCATTTGTCGTCAACACCCCGAAAAAAAAAAAGACAAGGATGGGCAGGTGATTATGCCATGAAAACAAGTGAAAGGCAAAGATTTAAAAAGTTCCAACCTTGTTTTATACTAACACTGCTGTCAATGTAGCACAAAATAATCAATTTAAAGAAATGATTGACACTGTTCCCAGGCAGATTTAAATTTCCAGTTCCACTGCTGGATGCTCCAAATAATAGAGGTGAAGGAAAATTAAAGAAAATTAAGAGAATCAGAAGCAAAGTGGTTGGTTGAACACAAAAAAATGACCTGATAATAGGTACAAGCAACCAAACATGGAAAAATGCATTCACCCATCTGAAGAGAAAACCACAGAACAGTAGGCCAGATTCTTAGCTGCTATAAGGTAGCATTGTTCCACCCAAATCAATGGAGCAACACTGATTTTCACCAGCTGAGAATCTGGGCCACTGTGTCCAAGTTACTGAAGAAGCCATCTAAGAATACAGGGAAAAAGTATGTGGGTTTTTTTGTTGTTGTTGTGGGGGGGAGGGGCTTTTTTTAGGTCAATCATCTAAGGCCCCTGGTGTCTGAGTGTGTTAGGTGTTATTGCTTTCTCCTTGGGATTTAAAAAGTGTGCAGAGCACATAGTGGAACTTCATCTTCATGGTTGGTTGACTGAAAAAGAGAATTATTGCTTCAGCTTTACAGTGACACTCTGTGGAACTCTGAAGGAAGACTTGTCTTTGCATTTGATTACTACAAGTATATTAAAATTTGCACTTACCATGAAGACTGTTTCTATTATTTTACACAACAAGAAATTCTAGAGTGGCATTAAGTTTACAAAACAATCGAAGAGGGATTCAGTGTGGCGTGACAGATGATAGATTATCACAGTCTCAGTGAACATCTGGTTTGACATAAATAAAAAAGATTTGGAGATACACAAGGACAAAATTGAAACACAATTTCAAGAAACCTTCAGACCTTTCAATTATCTGATTTGTTCCCAGAACAGGAAGAGGAGACTGAGACATGGCTAATGGAACATATTATAGAGCTCCTTCTTTCTCTATCTTAGCATTTAAAATTGAGGCTCAGATTTCCATCTTACATCTGTGAAGGAGGTTGTTTATGACAGCAGATATTAATATTGGCAACAATAACTGAACTCCAGTACACAGATGCTTGTGCTGTAGTTGCACACTCAAAGGAGGTTTCAGAGTAGCAGCCGTGTTAGTCTGTATCCGCAAAAAAAACAGGAGTACTTGTGGCACCTTAAAGACTAACAAATTTATTTTAGCATGAGCTTTCGTGAGCTGCAGCTCACGAAAGCTCATGCTAAAATAAATTTGTTAGTCTTTAAGGTGCCACAAGTACTCAAAGGAGGATCTACAAAGAGCCTGTAATTGCTTCTCTGAAGCTTACAAAAGCCTAGGGCTAACTCTGAAAATTGGTAAAACAAAGGTTCTCCACCAGCCAGTCCCCAGTCAATCATCAGACCCAGCAAGGAAGATCTACATCAACAAAGAAGAACTGGAAAATGTAGAATACTTTGCCTGTCTTGGCAGCCATCTTTCACAGAGGGGAGACATAGAGGTTGAAATCCAGCACAGAGTTCGCTGTGCCAGCCTTGCCTTTGGCAGACTGTCTTGCCGGGTGTTCAACAACCACAACATCAGAACACACACTAGACTTTTAGTTTATAAATTGGTGGTAATCCAACTCTTCTCTATGTTTGTGAGACTTGGGTGACCTATAGAAAATACTTGAAAAACTTGGAATGCCAGCACCAGCACTTTCTTCAGAAAATCCTCAACATAAAGTGGGAGGATCATTGCACTAATGTCAGTGTCCTCACAGAGGCCAAAATCTTCAGCGTTGAGGCCCTGATTATCCAGCACCAGCTGAGGTGGAGTGGCACTGTGTGCACATGCCTGACGTACACTTACCAAAACAACTGCTTTATGCCCAACTCACCAAAAGAGAAAGGAATTGGGGAGGCCAAAAGAAATGCTTTAAAGACATCAAGAGATGTGGCAGGATAGGGATAACTGGTGAAGACATGTCAGAGAGGAAACGTCCACTTTTGAGTAAAATCACCTTGCCCTGCTCGCAGAAAAACACCAGAAAAGAAAGTAAAGAAAACTGTCACGCAGCAATTGCGGCCCAACCCTGTCTTCCAACACCACCTGTGATGTCTGCCAATGAGCCTGTGGTTCAAGGATTGAACTGCTCAGTCACCAAAGGACCCATGAAAAATAAAACCTGTGAAAGAGATCATCCTCAACCTTGAGGGGTCACTGCTGCTGCCGATCACAGCAGGTTGCATCAGCTGACTTCAGAATTTGGCCAATTTTTAAAAGACCTGCCCTCTTGTTCAGGCAGGTATCAGTCATGTGTAGCATCGTTGGCATATTCTGGTTATCATGCACAAAACTTTGTATTAGGTGCTGAAAAAAGCAAATACTTTGTAAAAATTCATGGATGTCTGTGGGCCATATGCAAAGAGTATAAGTTCTAACTACTATTGTTAGCAGACTGGGGACCCAGTTACTTTGTCCTTGTGTTCTGCATACAGAACTAGAAGTTTTTCCTTTTGAAAAATCTGAGTGCCATTTTATGTTTGAGGAATAAATATGCTCACAAGTGAATCACACAATATGTGTTTTCGTTTTCTTACAATCCATTGTATTTTTCCAAGTTGCAGAAAATTGCATCAAATCTGTAACACAAAGCCAGGGTTGTTTTCAGAGTAAGTTGTCATAGTGGTAACAGAAAAGAACATCACCAATTACCAGTGTCTGAGATGTCTGAATGGCAGCAGTTAAATGAACACATATATATCTGCCTGCTAGGAAGCTGTGTATTGTTGTGTGCTGGCAGGTTGCAAATGAATTCTTTCCATCAATAGATGCTCTGATGTTCCCATTTATTTTAGATGAGATGAGAGGTCATCTCTTTTCTTTACAGAGTTTTCTACTGCTCTGCAGATGTCTTGAAATGCATTCTATACAGACTCCATAAAAAGCTACCACAGCTTATTTTTGCTACAGCATAGTTTGAGGATTATTGACGTTCCTAAATGATAATCAGGATTGGCTGCTTGCTCGCTCCATGTGTGTAGTGTAAAACTTTCAGTTGTTGAAATCCTGGTGATTATTAACACAAATAAATATGCATAAACGAAAACAGTAGACGATTCAGATTACTGTGCTGATGGTTGTATTATTGTCTTCTACAACAGTGCACAGATCAAGAAAGACTGGGCTATTGACACACTAAATGTATTTAATATGGAAGAAAAAATCAGTTATGTGCAAACAATTTCTGATTTAGAACAGTTTGGAGAAAATATAATAATTTGGAGAAACTATTTAAAACTGAAAAAATCTTTTTGGCCAAGGAGGTTACATTAGTATGGCTATAGTTGCGCTGCTGATCCTACTGAAATCAATGGCTAACCTCCCATTGATTTCAGAGGGAGCAATACTGAGCCATATGTGTGATTAAACTTTTATTTAATTCAGGACATAGGGAAACAGGGAATTTGTTGCCTTGATTTCTCAAGTTTTAACCTGCATCTTTGGTGAAATACTTCCCATATATATATATATATATATATATATATATATATATACACCCAGTTTATTAGTAGCGAGGCCACAGGAATAATTAGTACTGTGAAGTACTGGTCACAGTCAAAAGAATTCAGCCATTGTTTCCATTGTTATCTGTGAGAAGTAGATGAGGACCATAACACGTCATTGAGGCCCAGGCCCCTGGGTCCAGTGTGAGAAGCTAGGATGTATGTTATTGCCAGTGCTGGAAGTAGTGAAAGAAGCAATTCCCTAGGGTGGAGAGCAGCACAGGAACTGCTCTGTGGCCACTACTACAGATGAGGGCTAAAGTAGATGCAACTGCCAATGTGATCCCTTGTGATGGAGAATGGCTAACAGGTACTCATTTTGACAGTCACAGATCCTCTGACCCTCTCCCTACTTTATGCTGTAGAACCATCCTGATTCCACTGGGTTGGGCACCTGTTTGGCTTCAGAGACAGGGAGACAATTTAGTTGTAGTTATTTTAACCTTTCCTTTTCCTAATGCACTTTCTAGTGTAGCACTGTTCCAGTTCAGTAGAATAGATCTGAGAGAAGAATTTGAAGCTGTAGTATTTTGGATTACAGAAGGATGACTTACAAACTGCAAATAAGCTTCAAGTTTCACTTTTCATTTGATTCTGAGTTTGCCCTTGGGGATGATAAATGGGCCAAATATATATATTTATTTGACCTATTTATATGTACATGGGTTGAGAAATCATAGAAATATATGGCTAAAAGGGACCTTGAGAAGTAATCAAGTCCATCCCCCTGCGCTGAGGCAGGACCAAGTAACCTAGACCATCCTTGACAGGTGTTTGTCCAACCTTTTTTTAAAAACCACCAATGACTGGAGATTCCACAACCTCCCTGGGAAGCCTACCCTCATAGTTAGAAAGTTTTTCATAATATCTAACCAAAATGTCTCT
Organism: Mauremys reevesii; assembly: GCF_016161935.1. Classification (NCBI taxonomy): domain Eukaryota; kingdom Metazoa; phylum Chordata; order Testudines; family Geoemydidae; genus Mauremys; species Mauremys reevesii. Next base: position 87,029,208 of record NC_052629.1, read on the forward strand.
TGCTGCAGATCAAGCCCATTGTTTCTTGTCTTCAGTACCCGTAGAGAACTGTTGATCACAGTCCTCTTTATAACAGCCTTTAACTTATCTGAAGACTGCTAACAAGTCTCCCTTCACTCTTCATTTCTCAAGACTAAACATGCCCAGTTTTTTTTAACTGTTTTGTAAGTGTTCTAGACCAGACAGAAAATTAAGAACAATCATTCCTGAAGCTGTCTCAGGTAAGATTAAAGAATGCACAATTATTTATTACATCTCTTTACACTTAAACAAATATCCATATCAGATGCTATCTTGTCTCTGAACGCAAACTGAATTAATATCTGCTGCTCGCACTGTGCATCAGCGTTGGAATTGTTCATTTCAGCACAGAAGAGGATGAGTGGAGAAAGAGGATTTATGTGGACAACATGCACTCTGTGTATAACTTGTTTTGTGAGTGTCTCTGTAGATTCATCTGATTTATTACTGCTGTTTGGGAAAGAATACATGATCAGACAGAATTATTAAAAATATATATTTGTTTGATCTGTTTTCACATACTTTTATTGAGGTAATATTTCTGTTTGTTTATCTTAGTGCAGGTCTTGCAATGAAATTATCTTAAAGCTGTAGTTACAAATCTCTCTTCTTCCAATGGCAGAAATACCACTGGACAACTCTACCCAGAGGGGGGAAAAATTAATCTTCCTTCCAGTTCCAGACACCTTCCTCAGCTGTCAATTTCATATCTGAACAGTTCAGTAACTATAAGGGAAGGGTGCTGGTGGTGTAAACAGGGTAAATGCTCTGGTGGTGTAAATGGGCTAAACTGAATCAAATGGTGCTGCAACCAGGGATTCTAGCAGACAAATTAGCCCAACAAGTTTATGTGCAGATAAGAAGGACCACAGCAGCAGGCCTTAGATGCAGGGCCGGCTCCAGACCCCAGTGTGCCAAATGCGCGCTTGGGGCGGCATTTTGCCGGCAGGGCGGCAGCCGGCTCCGGCGGACCTTCCGCAGTCATGCCTGCGGGAGGTCCACCGGAGCCACGGGACCAGTGGACCTCCCACAGGCATGACTGCGGAGGGTTCGCTGGTACCACGGCTTCGGTGGACCTCCTGCAGGCATGACTGCAGAGGGTTCGCTGGTCCTGCGGCTCGGGTGGACCTCCCGCGGGACCAGCAGAACCTCCGCAGGCATGTCTGCAAGAGGTTCCCCGGAGCTGCGGGACTGGCGACCGCCAGAGCGTGCCCCGCGGCGCGCCACCGTGCTTGGGGCGGCGGGATTCCTAGAGCCGCCCCTGCTTAGATGCTATTATTTTAAAAGTGCCATCAGGGCTGCTGCAATGAAGTTTCTGCTTGTGATTCCATCTGTTACAATACTGGTGCAATACAATAACACTGTGGGGCTTTATGACCCTGGCGCAAAGGGAGTTGATTTTTTATCTGTCTCCAGTGTGCCTATTGCTTAAGAAGCTGTGTCTGCCTATTCTTAATGGTGTGAATGTAGGCCCATCAACTAACAACTTCAAAACAAATTTTATTAGTGACAGCCAAAGGAAAACTGTCTTCAAAATAGAACAAAGCTTTCTATTTCAAATAAATATTTACAACAATTTTCCTAACCAAAAAGAAGCTGTAGCTTATATAATCACAGATTGGAAATCCAGTAGCATAGAATGCACCTGCACAGTAACATTTTGATAAGTGACTATGTTCTGAAACACCTAAGCCTCTTTCAGATAAATGTATCTGTAACAGTATGGTTCATTCCTAAAGAGCTTTGCTCAGTGACAGCATATGTAAGGACAAAACAGCATACATATTGATGTAACAGGCAGGATTCATATTGCATCCTTGAAAGACCAATTACTAAACATTTTTTTCTTTTCCTCCAGCAAACAGAACTACAAAACACTGTCATTTATAGCTGTCTTCATGTGATTAGAGTAAATGCCTTTGAACATATCTTTGTTTACTGAGTCTTAAAACTGGCACATTTATGTTTACATTTTTTTAAGGCTGCAGTTTTGTCATATTGTTTTGGTGATTTGACTTTTTAAAAATAAACAGCCTTAACTGTTTTATGCATTGGAATATCTTTTTTACACTTTGAACGAGCTTGCATACAGTGGGCCAAATCCTACAAGGTGCTGAACATTTCCTGTGATATGCTGTGTGGCCTCACTGAAGTTAATGGGAATTTTGCCTGATACAGGACTATAGGATTTGGTCCAATGGGTCTTAAAATTAGAACATCATTTGTAAGTATGATTGGCAGGTGTAATCCTTATTTTGGCCCTGGGCTCTCCCTTTCCTAGTCTGTGCCAGCCTTACCCCCAAGGCACAATTAAATCTAGTCTTTCAGAGCTGACACCTTAAAGTAATGCAGGCTGGGATTTTTTAAAAGGAGACTGAGAGAGAGAGAGAAGTACCCAATGCACATTGACATGGGCATCTGAGTCCCTTTGGTTCCTTTGAGTGATGCATTGCACCATAGATTTCCGTGGTGGCCTTTCACTGATTTTCTATTCATGACGTACACTAGGGCATCTTTGACATGCTTTTGAAAAGATAGAGATGAATAGGAGATGTCCTAGTACTGTTGTATTTTTAACTATACCACACTAGCATCGCCAATTTTTCCACCATATTTTGTGTTTCGTATGCAACCACATAATTAGTTATTCTGTATATTTTTGATAAATGCCTCTTAAAACTACAGCCTGCATGCATAACACTAAAGAAATGGGCTTTCCTCTGATTTGAGTTTCCCTCCATTTTTCAGAGAAGTGGGTGATGAATTAGTCATGGACTTTACACGTTTTTTTTTAACTGAATATAAGCAGACCTGAAAGCAATTTAAGGAATCTTGCTTAGTAATGAATGCCCTTTTCCAACAACATGATAAAACCGAGATCAAGTTAGAATGGGTGTCCATATCAGCATGTAGGTAAGGCTTTATAGGTTTGTGGTGCAATGAGTGAGGTTTTCTCAACACTTAAGTACTGATGTAAAATGTATTGGGAATTCATCAGAAATTTTGATGGGTGACCTTCCCAAACAAAGAGTTAATCATGAGCAAAAAGAAACATTGTTTGGCATTACATTTATATTTTTCAGCACTGTGACACTTTCAGTAAAATGTATGTTTTTCACTTTTAGGATTTTTTTGAGGGGGCAACTACCTGTTTTCCCCAGCATCTCTATGGAGGAATAGTCAAGTAGTTATACCAAAAGGCTTCACTTAAGCATTCATAAAATTGCAGACACAAATCTGTGTCTGTCGTTATTTGCATCTGTAAAATGGAAGGTGCAAAACTGGAGTTCAAGTTGAGGCCCTGTTCAAACTCAGGATCTGAAAAGTTATCATGTGTCTAAATGAGAGATGTCGCTCTTGAAAATTTCCTCAGACCAAGCAGACAAGAGGGGTGGATTTGTTTTTAAAATCTGAGAAAAGAGAGACTGGGGACTAACTGGTTTACATGATTGGTAATAGAAGGTAGAATCTTTTCATGTGTAGTTACTGATTCCAGTCTGATCCTGATTTGTTACCACATGATGGAAGCTCATTGGCCTTTTTGATATGAGTTACTGCTTGCAGTTATTTTCTTAATGGACCAGTGTCCCCATCATAGCTGAAAATTATTTGTTTGTGTGTGCAAAGAATGCAGCATTGGGCTCTCTATATGTAGTACAATCCTACAGAAGGTCATATTTTTACTTGTTTTGTTTGGTTGCACCAGGGAGGGGTTGGGGGCACCTGTGCAGAAAACAGCCAGAGCCCCTGAGTGAGCTCCCTGAGGCTACGTCTACACTACCCGCGTACGGGCGGTAGCGAGCGATTTTCAGGAGGATATATATATCGCGCTCATCTACGATATATCGATCCTCGACGCCGCGCTTTCTCTATCGATTCTCCACACACCGCCTGGGGGCGCGCGGCGGCGGCGACATGGAGAGAGCCCGGATCGATCCGATCGAGGGGATGAGAATGATATATATTATAGAATACTTATTCATTTCAGCTCCGTCATTCTGATTATCGATCGATCTTATATCGATTTTTTTTTTTTTACCAGCCCTGAGAGAAAGTTGTGGGATTATCAGCACTACTAGGAATGCTGGAGGGAGTATGGCTGGATGACCCCCTCATCCCATCATCTTCTATAGCAGGGGTTCTCAAACTGAGGGTTGGGACCCCTCAGGGGGTCACAAGCCTATTACATGGGAGGTCTTAAGCTGTCAGCCTCCACCCCAAACTCTGTTGGCCTCCAGCATTTATAATGGTGTTAAATATATAAAAAAGTGTTTTTAATTTATTAGGGGGTCACACTCAGAGGTTTGCTATGTGAAAGGGGTCACCAGTACAAAAGTTTGAGAACCATTGTTCTATACTAACCAGTAGTCTCATGCTGATACTGTGGGGAGTCAAGCTAGACCTTGTTAAAGTGTGTAGCAGATTCTGCTCCTGCACATACTCCTGTAACAGGGCATTTGATGGGGGGGGGGGCTGGGGGCTGGGTGTGAAATACACATATGCCAGTGCACCTGTTTAATGGCCCTTGGGTCCTTTAAACTGGGAGATGTCGTTGTAGGTCGGTCACATGTGCCTAATCATGTACACTCCAGGAAACCAGATACAAGGCTTCCTGCTTCTGAGGCAGTGGTAGCAGAGCTCTCTAGTCGGCAATGTCTAATGTGGCTCTCTCCCCTTCCAGCTAGCGGAAGCTGGGAAAACCATGGGTAATTATTTTCTATTTATTTGCTCTTATTTTGGACCTCCCATTGGAAAATAAAGCCAGTGTGGAGGAAAGGGTCTTGAACTAGGGAGCTGGGAGCTTTGTTCTACTTTTCTGGCTGGTGAGTTTGCTCACTGGCTTACAACCCTTTCGGGGACCAGGAAGCATTTGGCCAGAATATCTCCAACCACTTGCACCAGTGGGGTGTTCCACACCTTTCCCCAAGATGGCACTGAAGAAATTCCCAGAGAGAATGTCCAGTTAAAACACGCAGATTTGAACAACAGATTCACTTAGCCATGGCCAGATTATTCCCATGGGGGAGGATTTGGGGGGCTCAAACTCCAAAACACACATCATAGTTTCCTTAAAATCCCCTCAGGTGTGAGGGACTATTGGGACTGCAAAAGAGACAGGGTATATAGCTTCCCCACACATTTATCATTGGAATCCACTGGGAGGAGAAGCCTCATCCCCACTTGCCCTCCTCCGCCACTGCTCTCTCATGACACCTTATACCTGAGCAAAGTCCCCTTCAGAATGGGGACAATGTAAGATAAATACTGAATTACTACTTGTTCAGCCAGTAGTGAGGTAGGCATAGATACAGGAGCGGCGCCAGAGTTTCTGGCGCCCTAGGCAGAATTCAGGGGGTGGCATTTGTGCACTCCCCATGGGGCGCGCGGGAGCTTCTGGTTCCACTCCCATCGCGCCGCTGAAGAAGGACCTTCCGCCGAAATGCCACAGGCGACAGTGACAGTCATTGAGCTGCTCAATTGCCTGCCGCTGTTTTCCGCGGCACGTCGGCAGAAGGTCCTTCTTCGGCGGCGCGACGGGAGCAGAACTGGAAGCTCCTGTGGGGAGCGCACAAAATTCCGCCCCCTGAAACCTGGTGCCCTAGGCGACTGCCTAGGGTCGCCTAATGGAAGCGCCGGCCCTGCATAGATAACTACTGTGCTAGCCATTGCCTGGAGGCACCAGGAGGGAAGGGCACAGAACTGCTGACAATGGCTCCTCCTCTTGTCATTCTAGGACTGTTAAAACTACTTAAGTAAGGATGTAAAGGCTACTGTGAGGTAGAGAGAAGGCGAGAGCATTCAGTGAGCTTGGCCCTTGGCCCTTCTTCTCCGGATAGATCAGCATTGTTTTGCTACACTTCATTCAGAGAAGTAGAGGGCAGTATGAGCCCTTCTCTTACAAGTAATGCCTGAGCTGATTTTATTATTTGCCTGCATTTCAATGGCAGACATGAAAGTTAAGGTGAAGCAAAGCATTTCTTTACATTTTGTGTTTGTCTCGCCTTAGCCATTGAATATACACTAGTGAGTTTCTGACCAATTTCCCATTCAGCTACTCATGCTCTAGCTGTAATATTTGGGCCACATATGCTGCAGTTAGATGCTTATTAAATTAAGTCCAAAGCAGACTACAAAGAGTTACAAAAGGATCTCATGAAATTGGGTGACTGGGCAGCAAAATGGCAGATGATATTCAGTATTGATAAATGCAAAGTAATCCACGTCAGAAAACATAATCCCAAATATACCAAATAATGCGATCTAAATTAGCTGTTACCACTCAAGAAAGAGATATTGGAGTCGTTGTGGATAGTTCTCTGAAAATATCCACTCAGTGTGTAATGCTAGTCAAAAAGGCTAGCAATGTTTAGGAAGCATTAGGTGAGGGATAGATAATAAGACTGAAAAGATCATAGTGCCACTACAAATATTCGTGGTATGACCTCACCTTGAATACTGCATACAGTTCTGATCATCCATAAAAAGATATATTAAAATTGGAAAAACTATAGAGAAGGACAACAAAAATGATTAGGGATATGGAACAGCTTCTGTGTGAGGAGAGATTAAAAAGACTGGGACTTTTCAGCTTGGAAAAGACACTAAGGGGGGATATGATTGAGGTCTATAAAATCATGGCTGGTGTGGAGAAAGTGAGTAAGGAAGTGTTATTTACTCCTCATAACACAAGAACCAGGGGTCACCCAATGAAATTAATAGGCAGCAAGTTTAAAACAAAAGGAAGTATTTCTTCACACAATGCACAATCAACCTGTGGAACTCTCTACCAGGGGATGTTGTGAAGGCCAAAACTATAAAAGGGTTCAAAAAAGAATTAGTTAAGTTCATGGAAGATAGGTCTATCAATAGTTATTAGCCAAAGTGGTCAGGATGCAACCCCATGCTCTGGGTGTCCCTAGTCTCTGGTTGCCAGAAGCTGGGAGTGGATGACAGGGGATGGATCACTTGATGATTGTCTGTTTTGTTCATTCCCTCTGAATCACCTGACATTGGCCACTGTCAGAAGACAGGATACTGGGCTAGATGGACCATTGGTCTGACCCAGTATGGCTGTTTGTATTATTATTCCTTGGGAAATTCTATACCTCTGTGCACATGCAAAATTCATGTCCCCCACCAATTTCTTTGCTTCCTTCAAGAAAAATGACTTCTGACGGAGAAGCAAAGGGAAGCCACAAAAGTGATCAGGTGTCCCTCCCCAGCAATGCAGGCACATCATTTTGGGTGCCCAGAGTAGATGGTGGAGAGAGAAATCACTGTAGGGCTGGGGACACTCCAGTTAGTGTCTCGTAACCTGCATCAAGCTCAGATGCTAGTCCTGGCTGAAATGGGGGCAGGGTCAGATCGGACTTCCTCTTCTCTTGTAAGGAGCATCTGTAGCCAGGTCAGACACCCCCCAGAAACCTTCCTCTTTCTGCAGAAAACTCTGCACCGCATCCCCCAACACCAATTTCTGCACCCGTCATTCCTCAGCTGCGGGGGGGCAGGGGGGAGAGATCAGTGTATGGGGAGCTACTCCCACATCTGCCCAATCCCCAGTGCATCCAGACCTCCCATACCCATACCCCTTGCTGAGCCTCACCTCCTGCCAGCACCCAGAACCACCTCTCCACTGAGCCTACATCTGAACTCTCACCCTGCCAAACCTCACCCCCTGCATCTGGAGTGCCCCTGCACTCAGAACCCCCTCAGAGTGCCTCTCTCATGCATTCAGACCCCCACAAGCCCCTTTCTCTGCATTCGGATCCCCACCCCTGCATCCAGACCACCCTCATGCTTGAATCCCCACCTCTTTGCACCTGGACCACCCCAATGAGCCCTCTGCACTTAGACCCCACCCCACTGAGCCCCAACCAGCTGCACTGAACTTCCACCACCCCACTCCCAGCACCTAGACCCCCGCAGTAAGTCCCTCACACCAAGACGTGCCTCAAAGCTCCAGCCACCTTCACCTAGACCCCCCCTGCAGAGTTCCATTCTACCTGCACCCAGAACCCCACAACGAGCCCCTGTGCATCAAGATCCCCCTGCACCTGGACCCCCCACACTGAGCTGCCCACATCCAGGTAGCCTCACACAGAACCCTTTCATCCCACTGCTGGATCCCCCCACTCTAAGCCCCTCCACACTTGGATCCTGCTGGGCTGAGCCTGCCTGCCCATACCTGGATTGTGGGCCAGGGCTGGGTGGGTGTATGAGACTCTATACCTCTCATTTGCTATCTTGGTGAGTCTGGTGTGGAGGGGCAGGGCCCTGGGGTGTTTCTGGGGCAGGCCTCACCATCGAGTCTATGTCCTGGGAAGGGGGACTGGGGGCTGCAGGGTGATCTCCTACCTCTGTTCAGCCAGTGCTTACCACTGCCGTGTTGGGGCCTCCATGTTTATTTATTGACAAATAAAATATGCAGAATTTTGTAGAATTTTTAAATATCGTATGCAGAATTTTTATTTTTGTGTGTGCAGAACTCCTTCAGGAGTATATTATTTGTTTACATTTTTAATGGATTTAAATAAATAGATCTATCATGGAAGCATTTCTTTTGGTCTTAGGTTTTGTAAAAACTTGTTCTGATCAGTCAATGTCCCTTCCAAGTCAATCTTGCAATGTGCTGAGTGCCCTCAATGGAATTTGTGGATACACCGCCCTTAATAGGATCAGGCCTTTAATTTGCACAATTAATTTTAATGGATGGTAGTGAATCTTGTCTGGCTCTGTTATACTGATTGATAGCTTTAGTCAGATGATAAATTGGGGAAGGAAAGAGCAATCATATAAGATGTGTAACATGCACTGCACACAAAGTAGCTGATTAACCAAGCAAATTTGCTTGTTTTCTTCATTTATATTTTTTACCATGTACAGCCATTTGGGACCACTTTTATATAATGCTTTCTATGCATTAATTCAAGAGTATCTTTATCTCAGCCTTAATGCTTGCTGTCTTGGGAAGGCACTGCCTCGTAAAAGCTAATGTATCTTTCCTACTTGCAATATTTTACAGTGTGATAAGAGCTTCCCTCTGAAGAGAAGACACAGGAAATCAGTCACAACCAAATAGATGTTCAGAAGTAGAATTTTTACTGGGTGTGGGGATGTGGGGAAGCGTATATTTCAGAAAGGAAATCACTGGTGAAAAAGTAAACACAGATAAATGGGTATCAATGTAACATTCTTAATTCTAGAGTACTTGTGGCACCTTAAAGACTAACAAATTTATTTAAGCATGAGCTTTCGTGAGCTACAGCTCACTTCTTCGGATGCATAGAATGGAACACACAGACAGGGGATATTTATACATACAGAGAACATGAAAAGGTGGAAGTATGCATACCAACAGGCAGAGTCTAATCAATTGAGATGAGCTATCGTTAGCAGGAGGAAAAAAACTTTTTGAAGTGATAATTAAGATGGCCCATAGAAGGTGTGAGGAGAACTTAACATAGGGAAATAGATTCAATTGGTGTAATGACCCAACCATTCCCAGTCTTTGTTTAACCCACAGTTAATAGTATCTAGTTTGCATATTAATTCAAGTTCAGCAGTTTCTCTTTGGAGTCTGTTTTTGAAGGTTTTTTGTTGCAAAATTGCCACCTTCAAGTCTGTCACTGAGTGGTTAGAGAGGTTGAAGTGTTCTCCCACTGGTTTTTGAATGTTATGATTCCTGATGTCAGATTTGTGTCCATTTATTCTTTTGCGTAGAGACTGTCCGGTTTGGCCAATGTACATGGCAGAGGGGCATTGCTGGCACATGATGGCATATATCACGTTGGTAGATGTGCAGGTGTATGAGCCCCTGATGGCGTGTCTGATGTGATTAGGTCCTATGATGGTGTCACTTGAATGGATATGTGGACAGAGCTGGCATCGGGCTTTGTTGCAAGGATAGGTTCCTGGGTTAGTGTTTATGTTGTATGGTGTGCGGTTGCTGGTGAGTATTTGCTTCAGGTTGGGAGGCTTTCTATAAGCAAGGACTGGCCTATCTCCCAAGATCTGTGAGAGTGAGGGATCATCTTTAAGGATAGGTTGTAAATCTTTGATGATGCACTGGAGAGGTTTTAGTTGGGGGCTGTAGGTGATGGCTAGTGGTGTTCTGTTATTTTCTTTTTTAGGCCTGTCCTGTAGTAGGTGGCTTCTGGGTACTCTTCTGGCTCTGTCAATCTGTTTTTTTACTTCAGCGGGTGGGTATTGTAGGTTTAAGAATGCTTGATAGAGATCTTGTAGGTGTTTATCTCTGTCTGAGGGATTGGAGCAAATACAGTTGTATCTTAGAGCTTGGCTGTAGACAATGGATCGTGTGGTGTGTCCGGTATGGAAGCTGGAGGCATGTAAGTAAGTATAGCGGTCAGTGGGTTTCCGGTATAGGGTGGTATTTATGTGACCATCGTTTATTAGCACAGTAGTGTCTAGGAAATGGACCGCTTGTGTGGATTGGTCTAGGCTGAGGTTGATGGTGGGATGGAAATTGTTAAAATCTCGGTGGAATTCCTCGAGGGCTTCTTTTCCATGAGTCCAGATGATGAAGATGTCATCAATGTCATCAAGTACTTGCGCTACATTGATGACATCTTCATCATCTGGACACAAATCTGACATCAGGAATCATAACATTCAAAAACCAGTGGGAGAACACTTCAACCTCTCTAACCACTCAGTGACAGACTTGAAGGTGGCAATTTTGCAACAAAAAAACTTCAAAAACAGACTCCAAAGAGAAACTGCTGAACTTGAATTAATATGCAAACTAGATACTATTAACTGTGGGTTAAACAAAGACTGGGAATGGTTGGGTCATTACACCAATTGAATCTATTTCCCTATGTTAAGTTCTCCTCACACCTTCTATGGGCCATCTTAATTATCACTTCAAAAAGTTTTTTTCCTCCTGCTAACGATAGCTCATCTCAATTGATTAGACTCTGCCTGTTGGTATGCATACTTCCACCTTTTCATGTTCTCTGTATGTATAAATATCCCCTGTCTGTGTGTTCCATTCTATGCATCCGAAGAAGTGAGCTGTAGCTCACGAAAGCTCATGCTTAAATAAATTTGTTAGTCTTTAAGGTGCCACAAGTACTCCTGTTTTTTTTGCGGATACAGACTAACACGGCTGCTACTCTGAAACCATTCTTAATTCTGTAGCTTGGCTCAACCTTGAGATTGGAATAAGGAAAAGACCAAAGAAAATGAAAGGAAGAAATGGATTCCTTTTTATGTTTTATGTCCTATATTCACAGGGATGCACAGGTGCAGCAATTGCTTTTAAAATGTTACTTGTTTGGCAGAATTAAGGCCCTGAGTTTGGCAAAGAGCCAAGCTTCCCAGTGGCATAAACAGGTGTAATTCCATTGGTATCTGTGGAGTTGAGTCTGTTCACTGAAATCAAAAGAGTTGCATCTGCTCATGCCACCAATGAACGTGGACCCAGCACTTTAGCGTGGGACATTGTCAGCTTGGGACAAGTATTAGGCTTAACAATCCTTTCCCTTCCAGAATTAATTCCATTTCCAAAGAAGAGATCATATTTCCTTCAGACAGCTTGGGCTGGAGGATTTGCAGGAGCAATGTGATTCAGAATACATCACTTTATAAATTACAGACTCAGTGGACTAATTTTTTCCCTTGGTTAGGCCATGCAAGGCCTCCAGAATCATTGGTTAGGCCATCAGCATTGACTGAGGATGTGGATATATAACTCAGAACAGAATCCGAGCTTCTTGAGTCTAGGTTATTACTCACTCTATTAAGTGGAACATTTCTAGTTTTGCTGTAGGGCAGGAATTCAACCCTTCACTGGAATAATGGATGCAAAATGGCCCTAAAGAGGAATACTCCTGCCTGCTGTCTGGTTCTCTGCCCACATCTCATGCAGGGGGCATGCCAAGTATAGGAGGGAATAGAAGCTGGCATTTATAGGGCATTCCTATATCCTAGCTATTATCCAGCAACTCCAGGATCAGAGTTGCTAGCCACCTCCCCTCTGTTTCTGTGCTGGAGTTGTGCACCAGCACATGAATCTAGGCTCGGTGTATGTAATATGTATGTGGAAAGGGTAAAATCTTGCTGAAAGCCTTATATCATGCTGTCTGTAGTGGCTCATGACCATGAGTGCCAACCTCAGGGTGGATGGTCAAGAAACAGGGCACGAACCCCAAACTGGTTGTGTGTTTAATGCTTAGATTTCACCAATCAAGTAACAAATGTGAACTCCTACAGCACCATAACAGCCTTAATAGGGAACCACAGACATTCCCTTGGGGTACTCTGATCTATCGTGCCACCCAGGCAAGCCTGCATCTCTGATAGATGATCCCTCACACCAAAAATCACAATAATATTCAGGTTACTCCCAGTCCCAACGGACCAGTTACTCACCCCTGGTCAACTGTACTCTAATATGAGACCAAAGACAGCACTTGTAACTAGTCCTGTGACAAACTAACTAAAGGTTTATTAACTAGGAAAAAGAAACGGGAAGTTATTTACATGGTTAAAGCAAGTAAACATACACACAAATGAGTTACAATCTTAAGTTCAAAAGGTAATAGAAGCTTCTATAATAAGCACATTTTATGTCCTTTATGGCTAACCCAAGCCAAGCAGCTTGGGGATCTCTTGCTTATGTTTAGGAAGCTTTGCTCCTCAGAGTGCAGACAGCATAAAGATAACAATTTCCCTTTAACGGACATTTTTTGTTCCCTTCCCTCAGCATTGAAGCTGTGATGGGACATGGACTTGTGCAGATACTCTCTTCAGGAGTGGGGGAAGTAATCACAAAAGTCTTTTGTCCACAATGACTTGTCTGATGTCTGTAGACCTTCTTTTTGTTGGGGAGGAGACAATACCTCTTGTAAACTAGCATTTCACACTTGGTAATGCTTTTCCCCTGACTATCCGGAATTTACAGTCTTAGCAAATATTTTTATAGTTACAGAGCAAACATTTAAACATTACTTTATAACCCAGGATACAGACATTATAAGTAGGATTAATACATGCATCATCCTACAAGCATTCCGTAAAGTCTAAACATTAAATATGTTCTTATAACTCTAATATCTATTTCAGCCATACTAACACATGTGAACTAGAGTGGTTTCCAGCTATGCATTGGTCAGTGTTCAGTAAGGCCCAGGGCCTTGGCATGAGCTGGCACCTGGACTGCCAGCATCACAGCTTAATATTGAATTTCATGGCTTTTGTTGATTTAAAAACCTATTGAATTAAGATTCTTAAGTAGGTCTGGTGGGTTTACCTTAATTGTGGAAACCAGGTAACTTAAGCACTATGATGGTTCTGCCATTGCCTTGCTGTGTGGCTTTGGTCAGAGCACTTAAATCTGTCTCTCATTATTCCAATTGTATAGCATTATTCTGTCTATCTTGCTTTCGTCACTGTGATGTTACAGGGCTTAATTAAATACCCACAATATGTGAGTCAATTATGTTCACTGTATTACAGTTTTGTTCTCATAATTTTTATAAAACAAACAAAATTTACTGACCGATGAAGATATGCATGTGCATATACCGAGTTTCTATGTCATCGTATTTCTGTAATCTTTATCCTTCCTCATCTCATCGCTACACCCCTCTTCTCCTCACTAACATCCTGTCTAATGCTCAGAGTGTAAGTTCTTTGGGGCTGGAACATAAGCTATCCTGTTTCTGTCCTCACCACTCACAAAAATCCAGTCGAGGCATGCCAAGTATGGCCACCTGTCCTAGGTGTATCTTGGGTGCTGGAATTGTGTCAGGAAATGTTATCACTGATCTGCTCATTGTTACCATAATGTGATGGGTGTGGCAATTTCCTGCAGTATCCTTGAAAGATCATATTATGATAAATTTATGTATTATTGTGGGCTGGGATTGTAGGAAACCTTTTGGTGGGGGTGGAGGGCATGTGACCAATGTTAGAACTGGGAGTTCAAAAGACTGTATTGAAAATGTGCCAGACAAGATTAATTTGGGGGACAATAAATGTTAAATGGATTTCCAGGAGATTCCCTAGGGAGTTGTTAATGAAAATTCCTCACCTCTGGTTATGTGAAAACCCAGCCTTTTGAAGCTATGCCTTGGGGAGATGGTCATTGTCTGCTGGTTACCTGCAGAAGGCCAAGATCAAAGGCCCAAGCTGATTAAAGAAACGACTGATCTGCTCAGCCTGTATTCTCATTCTGGATCTAAGACAGATGGACTTGTACCTATCGGGATAAAACAAGTTTTGAAGGACTAAAACCTACCAGAGCCCTAGGTTGGAGTTAGGGTGACCTTTAGTGAGTTTTATAGCATGTGTGTAGGAACTTTTGTTGTTTTAATATGTTTCTCTATAATGCTTAAGAATAAATGTGCTTTCTTTGAAGAAGCTTGTGGTAATATGTAATTGCAGGCAGTGCACTGGTCATAGCCTTCAAAGAGCTAGTAGAGTGCAGGTACTGGCCTGTTTAGGCAGTCTGGCTTATTGGGGATATCAGAGTGTAAATCCAGGGAGCTGAGCAGCCTTAAGACCCCTGGTCAGGAAGGAGTGACATTGATCTCTGTTCAAGAGAGGTGACATCTGGGAGCTGGAATCCTTTAAGTGAGTGCCGTTGGTGGACCACAAAAGGTGAAAATAGGTGCAATTAACATGAAACTGTGACATAAATGTTGTCACTGACCTACTCGTTACTGTAACACCTCAGAACTTTGTGCAACTTACTATGAAGGTAACCAGAACACTGCTTCTTCTGGTCTCTGTCTCTTCCTTTAAATTGATTTCTGGTTTCTGAATATGTATGATTCTGCTAGAGATCTTTTATAATATCACCCTTTAACCCACCCACCCACTCCCCGCATAGAAATTAAGCTATTTCTTGATCTTACCAGGCTCATATCCTAATATAGTTCTCTCCATTAGAGAGAAGGGAGGAATCTGAAGGTTGAGGGTTCTGATTCAGTCTAGGTTGGTTTATTGTACAATATGTGTGCTTTTCCTGTTTTTTGTAGTGCAGCTATGGTTAGAATATGAGCAGAGAAACAATTGATTTAAAAAGGACCCATTCTTATTGACCAGATCAGCTTCCCATGGGAATTCTGAACCATGCCTGCTTGCTTTACCTGAAGAATTGTTCTGTGTAGCTCAAAAGCTTGTCTCTTTCACCAACCAAAGTTGGTCCAATAAAAGATATTACCTCAGTCATCTTGTCCCTCTAATATCCTGGACCAACACAGCTACAACACTACTTGCTTTATTGACTATTTTACTCCTGTTTTCGCTACAGAGCTAATATAAATTTGGGAGAGTGAGCTGGATTATGTTTTGATTGGAACATCATTTGCAGAATCATTAACTAACCCAGCTTCAAACCCATGACTTTCATGGTTTCAGTACCATTATTACACATAAGGCGGTTTGTCATGTCAAAGTATTGGAAGATGCACTGCTGTGTCATAGCAGAAAGTTGGGAAGAATCAGAATCATAGGTGAACAAAACAAATCATAGTACATTAGAAATATATATTATTACAGTATTTGTATCTTATAAATAAGACCAACAAAGGGTGGTGGGAAGCCGTGATTGCCTTTGTGTTTATACAGTGCCTAGCACAGTGAGGTCCTCATCTATGGTTGAGGATTCCAGGGGTAACAGTAACAGAAATAATAAAGATGAATTATTATCCCCATTTTACAAATGGCAACTCAGATACAGAGATGGTGACCTGCCCAGAAAGCAAGTGTCTGCTTGGAGGCCTGTGACAAAGAGAGATCTGTTGAACCAAGATGTTTTGAGAAACAGTCCAGTGCCTTAATCACCAGAGCAGCCATCACTTGTCCGGCCCCATTCTGCAAAGTAAAAGATGAAGCATTTACTTAACTTTAAGAATGTGCTTAAGTCCCATTGGCTTAAATCAAAGCTGACTTTAAGTCAAAGACTAATTGATTTTAATTAACTTAAAGAAGTGCTTAGCCACTTTCCTGGATCAGGGCTAAAGTGTTTTGCTGCATCCAAAACTAAATTGTTTCAGATTTAATAAAAATTAGCAAAACCTTCATTCAAATAGGGAAAATCCATACTTCACATAAACTATAGAATGCTCCACTGAAGCTCTGCAGGCTGGTAGGACTTGGGACACATTGTATCAGTTACACTTGATTCATTTTTGGATGATTGTCTAAATAGCCATATAGGCTGGAAACTTTATTTTTTTTTAAAAGTAAGCTAATGCAGCTCCACACAGGTCTATGGAACATCCATCAATCTGTTTTAAATTGCAAAAATCACAACGTCCATGACAAATGCAGACAGCATAACAGATTCCCAGTCTTGATGAGGATTGTGAGCCAGAACGAACACAGCTTTGTTTTCAGATCACAGGGTGCATTTTTAAGGCTGCTGGTATGAAAACCATTATTTTTTACTGGTAAACTGACCAAAGGCAAATCAGGCACAATAAATATGGAATCCCAGATGCCATTTTTACAGTCACTTTTCAAAGCATAAATGCATCCCTCATTTCCAAGCTGCTTTGAGTTAGTGGGTGTTGAGATTAATGCAGAATAATTTTGTCATCTGCTAAACATTTTCTAGTTGTTTTGTAGTCATTGATCCTTATTTCTCTTGTTTGTTTCTTTGCAAAATAAGCTGCTTTGTAATGAAGCAGAACTAAGCAGCGTGATCTCTGGTGTGGTTCAATATTTTGCTTTTCCTTTGCCCCCAAATGTGGTGACCCACTTCCCAAAAGAACCAGAAAACAAAAGAAAAATTAAATTCTTACCTGGTTTGGAACAATTACCTCTCTTTGGAATTATTTCTTGTAATAAAATACCATGTTTATTTTTGTGGACTTCTGTAGTAACAAAATATTCTACACCCTTGTGAGAGAGGGGGATAAGGATGACTTTATGCAGCACTGAAAGCCAATTGTAATGTACTATTGACATGCTCTGGAGGTTCCTGATCAAGGTTTTGGGGGAAAGGGGTGTCTGTAGAGAATTTATCCCATGATTTCTACTAGATCCAGCCAGCTGATGCCAGAAAAGTGTTTAGTGAGAGCTTTGTGACTACCTATGTAGTGTAGACATGAGTAGGGTGACCAGATAGCAACTGTGAAAAAGCGGGACGGGGTGGGGGGTAATAGGCGCCTATATAAGAAAAAGTCCCCCAAAACTGGATTGTCCCTTTAAAAATGGGACATCTGGTCACCCCCTAGACATGAGCAATAAAGCTCATAATTATGTTACTCAATATTAAGTCTCAGTGCTTTGATTTAGGAGCTTCCAATAACCTGGATACAACTGCAGTCATATCTTGAGATTACAACAGCTGCTTAACAGCACAGGGGAAATTCAAGTAGACAGAACGTAATTACCTTAGTTGGAATTGGCCAGGGGTCTGGGGTTGACTCTAGAAAAATGCCATGGGATCTTTTGTGCCACAGATTATCATGATGTTACTTTTGTATGTCATCCAAAACATGGACTTATTGTTAGGAATATTGTCATAGAAAGAATCCACCCAGCGTATAAAGCAGTATCTGTGTGTAATAATGCACGTGCTGGAATTCCTAGGGAGAAAGTGTATTAGACAGTTTGGCTTTGAAGCAGTTTGGATAAATTATGTCTAAAAATCAAAAGGGGTGATCAACAATGAGGCTAGGTAATTGGTATTTTATGTTGTCCCAGAGGTTCTAATATCAAGCAAGCAGTCTTGTGTGCCACTGCCAAGTAACCGAAATTATACTAAAATCATAAATGAGGCATTGCACATTTTCTACACAAACATACACGTGCCTAACCTCCGGCTCTTGTGAGATTTCTTAGGCCTGCCTCCAAAAAATATCAAGACTTCAGGGCTGCAAATAGAAACAGTGACATTGAACAGAATGGGAGCAATAGAGAGATGAGTCCTGTCCATGCAGGCTACGAAGAAGAGACTCTGCCCGCCCCCGTTGTTCAGAGTGATATAGTAAGGGAGCACATTGTTCTTGATTTTTTTTAATATATATATATATATATATATATATATATATATATATATATATATATATATATATATATATATATAAAATAAAGTGGAACACAAGTGAGAGTTTTGAATGAGGCTCAGAGATCTCAGGGGAGGAGGAACAGTGAGAGAAATGGGGTGAGAGACAGTGATGGGGGATCTAAGAGGAAGAGAGGGAGTGGGTAAGGAAGCAGAGCTAGCTGTGAAGTTGCTGCAGGGGAAACAGGCCATCTCCCCCTGAAGATGTGGAGAAAAAAAGTACTTTGGTTCCCAACAGGCAGTGAATATTCAAATTTATGTAAATAAGTAATTGCCCTTATGTAAATTTGACCTGCAGGCTTTTGAGGGCCAAATGTGAGCAGGTCTGGCCAAATCCCAGAAGACATTTTGACTATAAAATCCATCCAGATGGGATTTTAAATGCTAAATTTCATAATTACCCCCAGGGCCAGCGCTTTCATTTAGGTGACCTAGGCCGTTGCCTAGGGCGCCAGGATTTGGGGGGGCAGCATTTTTCCGCCCTCGGCGGCAATTCGGCAGTGGGGGGTCCTTCTGTGCTCCGGGTCTTCGGCGTCAATTCTGTGGCGGGTCCTTCACTCGCTCCGGGACCTGCCACCGAAGTGCCCCGAAGACTGGGAGCGCGGAAGGACACCCCCCGCCCCCCACTGCAGAATTGACGCCAACGACTGGGAGAGCGGAAGGACCCCCACCTAGGGCGCCAAAAACCCTGGCGCCGCTCCTGAGTACCCCTCCTTTACATCCCATCTGACACTGTTCTAGCATTCTGGCTAGTATTCTAGTCTATTGTCAAATTAAGAAGTATTCATCCTTGGCACACAGCTATTTCACTTCTCCCAGGATAATATTTCAGCACGATGAAAAAATATTGCCATAGCATAATTCTCCTTTGCTGTTTTGTGTTAGCAATAAGCCTGCAAACTCAAAGATGCTCTGCACTTACTAGGGTGGCAGCCAGAATCCAGTTTTATGGCAAATCTACACACACACCCACCCCCCCCACACACCCACCGGCCTTGTAATTCAAAACCAAATATTCCTCATGGTTCCAGGATTTGAAAACGGAATGATTTTCTCTTGGGTGGGTGGGCAGGCGGGCAAGCTGAGGAGTCAGCTATGTGGTCCTGACACTTGAGGACTTCCACTGACCCCTAAAGGCTGATTCCCCTTTGACACCTTCTTGTGGGCATTTGGCTCCTCCCCTAAATCCTCTTATTTTCTGCCGTCTCCTCTATATTCTCTGTCGCTGCTGTCCACAATGCTTCCACTGCCTCCCACGTCAGTCCATCCTGCTGCACAGATGCCAAGGTTTGCAGAGCTCCATGTGTTATACACCTTGTCCTTGAGAGTCCAGTGGGGATGAGGGCAGGCACAATGGGCTGGGAGAGGAAAGCAAATGTGTGAATGTTGAGATATGCACTTGATTCTGCTCTGCTGCCTTCTCCTGCTCCCTCCTTGACACACCCAGATGCCTCATCTCCTTCTCTCTGGAACCTCCCTTCCCAAATAGGGAGTAAGGGCTGACCAGCAGAATTGATCTCAGGAAGGAGTAGGGGCTGCAGGGAGGAGTGGAATGCAAGTAGTGTAAACTGAAAGAGTTGTACTGCAGCTGGACTTCTGGCATAGCCTAGGGGTTCCCTCTTCCTCATAGACCAGGCTGCAGCCCTAAGGACAGCCTGGTTCCTATGCAGGGGGGATCCTGCTGCAGTCTCTAATCCTCTCTGGTGCTCAACACTCCCCTCCAGAAAGACATAGGAAGCCTGGGTGCATTGAAGAAGGCAGGAAAGCCCTCTCCTGGAGTCCTTACTGAGCCTCTGTTGCTTGGCTGTCACCTGGAGCCTGGACAGGATGCTTATTGAATGTGTGGCCAGGGGCTCGGAAGGCAGCCCAGAGCTAAGTTGATGGAGTGCTTAAAAGTTTAAATGCATAAGAACTTCAATGTCCAGAGCTGGCATTCTAGTCCCTAGCTAGCTACAGAAGGATCCTTTCTGCTTGGCTGTCCAAAAATCCTTTAACTCCCCCTACAAAACTATCCTTCACGAGTCCCTCTGCTTCATTCTGCCCCCCAAAGCTCCCACTGCTCCTATAATACCTCTTCCTCTATCAAGTATCAGAGGGGTAGCCGTGTTAGTCTGGATCTGTAAAAGCAGCAAAGAATCCTGTGGCACCTTATAGACTAACAGACGTTTTGGAGCATGAGCTTTCGTGGGTCAATACCCACTTCGTCGGATGCAAGCATTCACCCATGAAAGCTCATGCTCCAAAACGTCTGTTAGTCTATAAGGTGCCACAGGATTCTTTGCTGCTCTTCCTCTGTCATATATCCTGGCACACTCATGTTTGGCCCCAGTATGCTGTGTAATAGACCTCCTGCACTGTGTCCTTATAGTTTCTCCTGTAACTCCCAGAATGTTCCTTCTTCCCCATAACATGCTCATTCCTCTTCCTGCCCCCAACCCCTTGGCTCCCCTGAACCTCCAACATGTCCTCAGAAATAAACATCTCCTTCAACCCCCCCCGCCCCAAAAACTCCACTCCTCCTGTGCCCCCAACACCTCCCCAACAACCCCTCCCAGCAGGATTCACCACAATGTTTCTTATGTATGTGATGTCTTATTATTGCTGGGGGATTCCATGTGAATGCACAATACTAGTCCCACTCTCTTTGTTCCTCCTTCCTCCTCTTCTGAGCAAGATTTACTCTCACCTACTATTGGGGAGAGGAGATTGGGAAACTTGCTCTCTGGTGTCTGAGTTTTAATAGTTCATGTTTCTGAGCTTTTATTTGCAGCCATGATGGGTAGAAACTTACCTTCCTTCCCCGCGCCCCCCCCTCCCCCGGCTGAATGTAATCACAGGAGCTGAAGCTTTCAGAAAAAAATTAAATATCATGAGAGTTGTCAACACTATTCTTGGGGATTCCTTCTGTCATCATTGTTCTGTTTGCACTACCTGGGATTCTGAAAGTCCCAGTCAGATCTGTGGACTCCAAACAAGCTATGTGAATGGAATTATCATGCTTAGCAGCCTTTCTGTAGAGTGATTGAAATCAGGAGGGCTGCTGCCCACATTGCAGCTCTGGCAAAAGGTTTGCTGGCATGTACGTATTATATTCATATAAAATGATGGGGTCTAAATGAGCTGTTACCACTCAAGAAAGAGATCATGGAGTCATTGTGGATAGTTCTCTGAAAACATCCACTCAATGTGCAGCGGCAGTCAAAAAAGCGAACAGAATGTTGGGAATCATTAAGAAAGGGATAGATGATAAGATAGAAATATCATATTGCCGCTATATAAATCCCTGGTATGCCCACATCTTGAATTCTGTGTGCAGATGTGGTTGCCACATCTCAAAAAAGATATATTGGAATTGGAAAAGATTCAGAAAAGGGCAACAAAAATTATTAGGAGTATGGAATGGCTTTTATATGAGGAGAGACTAATAAGACTGGGACTTTTTAGCTTGGAAAAGGATTGAGGTCTGTAAAATCATGACTGATGTGGAGAAAATAAATAAGGAAGTGTTATTTACTCCTTCTGATAACACAAGAACTAGAGGTCACCAAATGAAATTAATAGGCAGCAGGTTTAAAACAAACAAAAGGAAGTATTTCTTCACATAATGCACAGTCAACTTGTGGAACTCTTTGCCAGAGGATGTTATGAAGGCCAAGACTATAACAGGGTTCAAAAAAGAACTAGATACATTCATGGACGATAGGTCCATCAATGGCTATTAGCTAACAGCCAATCTCTGTTTGCCAGAAGCTGGGAATGGGCAACAGAGAATTGATCACTTGATGATTACCTGTTCTGTTCATTCCCTGTGGGGCACCTAGCATTGGACACTGTCAGAAGACAGGATACTGGGCTAGATGGACCTTTGTCTGACCCAGAATGGCTGTTCTTATGCAGGGGCAGCTCTAGCCATTTCGCCGCCCCAAGCACGGCGGGACGCGGATGCTCCACTGAAGCCGCGGGACCAGCAGACCCTCCACAGGCACGTCTGCGGGAGGTCCACCGGAGCCGCCTGCCGCCCTCCCAGCGACCGGCAGAGCGCCCCCCGCGGCATGCCGCCCCAAGCACACGCTTGGAGTGCTGGGGCCTGGAGCCGCTCCTGTTCTCATGTCCAGTGATGAGCTGCCAAAATCTTAGGAACCAGTTCCCTACTGGGTCTTCGGCGGCACGGCTCCGGCGGCTGAAGGACCCACCACCGAAGTCCCGGTAGGGATCCGCCCAGTGAGTACACCCCCCACCCACGTCCTGCCCTGCCTCAGAAACCACAACCCATAACCCCCCCTGTCCTGCTCCCTGTCCCCTGACTGCCCCGACTCCATCCACCACCATCCCAACAGACCCCAGGAACTCCCACGCGGCACATACCCAACCCCCCCTTCCCCATCCCCTGTCTGCCCCCCCAGAACCTCTGCCCGATCCAACCCCTCCTCCCCCGCCCCAGTCCCGGCCCTGGCCCTGGCCTCTTACCCCTGCCGGGGTCGGGGCCAGGGTCAGAGCCGCGCCGTGCGGCCGGAGTTGGGGCTGGGGCCGGGCAGTGGCTGGAGCAGGGCCGGGCGGCGCCTGGAGTCCTCATCGCGCCCCACCCTGCC
Organism: Mauremys reevesii; assembly: GCF_016161935.1. Lineage (NCBI taxonomy): Eukaryota > Metazoa > Chordata > Testudines > Geoemydidae > Mauremys > Mauremys reevesii. The sequence continues at coordinate 87,051,861 of NC_052629.1, forward strand.
CCAGCTCACCTACAGGAACCGCGCCGCCTGGCCAGGACCTGCGTTGCCCGGACCCGGCCAGAAACCGTGCCGCCCGGACCCGGCCAGGACCTGGCCAGAAACCGTGCTGCTCCGGCCAGGAACCGGCCAGGACCCGCACCGACCCGGCTGGACCAGGGGGCCGGACCCGGGCAGGAGCCGTGCTGCCCGGCCGAGGTCGCAGCTGGACCCTGGGGGCAGGAGCTGCGCTGCCCGACCCCAGAGTCTCGCTACGACCTCCCCAGCGGCGCGCCGCCTGGAGCCCTCCTCCCGCTGGCACCCCCGCTCACCTGGTGGAAGCGCTGCTTGCTTCTCGCGCGAACAGCTGATTCGCGGGAAGCTGGGGAGGGGGAGGAGAAGCCGGAGGAGCTTCAGCAGAGGAGGCGGAGTGAGGTGAGTTGGGGCTGGGGAAGGGTAGAGAGCTGCTAGAGCTTTAGTTAAATTTAAAAGCCCTTTTGGAACTAGTTGTTCCTCCAGGAACAACCAGTTCTAAAGGGGGCTTCTAAATTTAACAACCGGTTTGCGCGATCCGGTGCGAACCGGCTGCAGCTCACCACTGCTTATGTCACCAGCTGGAATTTGGCATCATGGAACTGAATAGGTTGTGATTTCCTATCCATTGCTTTACTGTTAGTGATTTTTGGTTGAAATTTTGTTCACATTTACAATTTTCACTCATGTGATCATAGATTAATCCGCCTATATTTTTATTTTAAATTAAAATTTGCATCTTAATGCTAAATTAGAAAATAAGAACAGTTAAACTGTATGAAGAAGTATTATCTAGAAAAATGCTGTCACCATATCCATGAGGGTTAGCTATTGGAATGATCTAGTTAATACTAAATTAGGATTAATTTGTATCCCCTTTAAAAGTCATAAAGGCACAAACAAAAACCTTGAAGTGGTGAGTTTGGGTCAGATTTTAAAGGTATTTAAGTGCTAAAAGACGCAGATAGATGCCTAGTGGGATTTTCAAAAGCACCAACTCATTATGAGTTAAATATTCCAGAGAGGTCCCACTGGTGGGAGGTAGGTGCTTACATGCTTTTGGAAAATCACACAAGGCACCTGTTTGCATCTTTAAGTGCCTAAACATTTTAAAAATTTGGTCTTACTCCTTAAGGTTACTGCTACTTTTGCTTAACTTCATCCTTTTAATTCAGAGTTCCTGAGGGCTGCCATAATCCCAGTTGTCCCAATAAAGAGAGAATCTTCTTCTGTCATGATTATTTTAGCAGTACTAAGCAAGCATAGGAAAGAGTGGGAGTATGTTGGGTTTCAGGACTATAGATACTTTGGGGTTCAGTTACTAATTTTTCTATATAGTCACCATTTGAAATTGTGCTGTCTGTGGGAGACCTTTTCAAGTACTGAAGTTCCCTATTAAGGTATAACAGTGATGTTTGTGATCTGTAGTGTATACTGTCTCGCAGAGAGTCAGAGAGACAAAGCTCAGGAATGGAAGTTCTGCGCAAATTTTAAATGAGGCTGGGAGCTGTTCTTCTAACTTCATCATTGTGAATGGTCTTCATTTATCGTGGAAAGAAGAGTATTCAAGGGAAACTGCACTCCATAGTTGAAAGAAGTAATGGTTATGAACTGCCATTTAATCAGGAAGGCTAATTAAGTCTTAGCTCTAAATGTTTCCATGGGAGAGATGCTACATATGGTTTACTGTAGTTGGAACTGCAGTTGCAGGCAATTATGTAGCCCTTCATTGGGCAAAAACTGAAAGCTCATAAAAAGAGGATGTTCAAGTTGTTTGGTTTTCACAGAGATCTTGAATTCTTCAGAATTATCCCTAGTCTAAAGATCAGATCTCTGATCTAGTTCCCTAAAAATGAAATGATCCATTGACAAAACAGATTCATTTGGTGGGAAATGCTGAATAATCTCAAAGATTGTAGCGTGTACATCATAAATGACATTTTTATACCTTTTTAATAACATCAGTCTTAATAGCACATAATAAATACACACGCAACTTGTACACAGATAGAAAACCAGTCCTTTAACAGAATTATTGTTTAACCTTTCAGCAATACAACACATGTGTAGCTTTATAAAGCAATAGGAAGAGGTAAGGTACTTGAACACAATTATACACTAGCTAATCAGATGCAAGCAAAGGGCCCAGTCCTGTAGTCCTTAGGCAAAACTCCCAATAAAATCAATCAAGAAGTTTTACTTGAAGGTAGGCAGACCCACATTGCCTATACTAGACACAATATGAAGTAAGAGGATAAATTCTGCACTAGCAATAGAGTAATCCAGAAAAAAATGTGCTTTCTTAGCTGTGGGAAGTGTGGCCTAGTGAACAGAGTGCTGGCCTGGGACTCAAAAGAACTGGGTACCATTCTTGGCTCTGCCACTAGCCTGCTGGGCAAACTAGGGAAAGTCACTTCAACTCTCATGCTTCAATTTCCCCATCTGTAAAATGGGGATAATGATACTGATGACCTGTGTAAAGTGTTTTGAGATCTACTGATAAAAAGTGCAATAGAAGAACTAAATATTATTATTGTAATTGGGAAACCCTGAGATCACATGTGAGAGCTCTTACTGTCATAGTTTTTTTCTGCTACCCTAGTGTGTGCCTTTCTGACATCAGTTCTCACATCTGGTCCTGTTTTGAGGTTTCATCATTGTGTCGGCTAGTGCTGAGATAGTAGCTGAGCTATTACTAGTAGCATTTTGTCATGAGTCGCCCTTGCAGAAGGATTCAATTAACAATGTCTTTGTCTTCAAATCAAGCTGTGGTTGGACAGGAGGAGGGCAGGAGAAATAGCTGCAACCACAGGTTAAATAACTTTGAGATGCTGGAGGGAGGCTGAGGAATAATATTTCTCATCTAATATCCACGGGCAGCTAAGAATACAAATGTGGTTTCCAGGCTGTGATCTCATTTTCTCAAGTAAATTAAAATGGAATATTGTTGTTTTCATGGTTACCCGAGGATGTTTATTTCTCTGCATTCCATTTGTTCTGTTATGGATTATTGTCCCAGTGTTTCTCACTTGTATTCTCCTCTTTCCAGTGTGTCCATTGCCCATTTAGTATAATATAAATGACAGTGCCACCAGTCAGAGTGTGAGTCAGAACCAAGATTGTCATAACTTATTTCAAATGTAAGCGAAAATTCTAATACCTGAGCAACATTATGGATAATGGCCATCTGCTTTGAAGCCTCAATCTTATCCTACTCAATCAGCACTAGCCCAATCTCCCATTAAGTGCTGCCTGCTGTTGTTGCTGGTTACTAAGTGATTGTGGTCCCAAACTTGTCCTTGGTCCCATTTCAAGGCACTAATTTAGGATGGAAAGCATCTACAGTTGGACCATTCATATACCTCTTCACCAGCTCCTGGGGTGGGCATGGGCTTGTTTGATTAAGATCCACTTGATACTACTGCAGTGCTAAGGATAATGAGAATAGTATTTCCACCATGAGCAATATACCCTGAAAGGCAGATGGGCTGGTGGTTAAGGGTGGGATTTTCAAAAGTGCCTATGTGATTTGGGTGCACAAGTCCCACTGAAAGCCACCTAAGCTCTTCTGAAAATTCCACCCACATGTGTAGTCTCATTTGTTGTGGATTTCATGATACTTAAGAGTAATTTTAGAGGTAATCACTGACACTTATTGATCCTTCTGGAAAAGGGCTAAATAGGTTCTGCTGATTCAGAGGCAGTGTTTTATAGCCCCACCTAGATGTAAGGGAAGTTGGAGTGGCTATCTAAAGAAAGAGCATCTAAGGTGTGGGCTGAGTGGTCCTGAAATAGAAACCCTCAGAGCTGCTGAGCTTGGGGAGATGGTAGGAGATGTATTTTGTTACTGTTGTTGTTGTTTTCATTGTTAATAATGCGACACTCTCGGAAGGGGATCAGCTTTTGACTCTATGCATGTGCAGACTTCATTCAGGGGCGCCCAGAGGCGGGGGCAAATGGGGCAATTTGCCCCAGACCCCGCAGGGGCCCCCACAAGAGTTTTTTTTCTCAGCCCCTGGAGTGGGGTCCTTCACTTGCTCTGGGGGCCTCAGGAAAACTCTCGTGGGGCCCGGGCCCCCGGAGCTTCTTCCGCTCCGGATATTCGACGGCAATTCGGTGGTAAGGGGTCCTTCTGCTCCGGAACCTGCCGCCGAAGTGGCCCGAAGACCCATGGCAGGGGGTCCTTCCACCCCAGGACCCGCCGCCAAAGTGCCGGGTCTTTGGTGGAAGACCCCAGCCCCCTGAATCCTCTGGGCAGCCCTGACTTCATTTGATTCAGGATGATGGATATATTTATTTATTTTTAATCCAGAAAACCCAGCCGGGTGCCCTGTGTTCCAGATATTTTTCAAATATTTTTGAGTAGTTTTCATACACCTGCATTTAAAATAATTAGCTTGCCAATCAAGGACAAATTAGCAAATTAAACTTCCTGACCATTGGCAAATGCAGCTAACCTTGCAATTACAAGGTTGTTAAAAAGTAGCAGAGAAGAGACCATCGCTCTCCCAAAATGAAATCAAACTGTGTTATGCAGCAAGTGAGGATTTGTCTACACAGGAAAGTTTTACCAGTTATACCACTATAGTCATACTGGCATAACTGTTTGCAAGTTAAAGGCTAAAGTCAGTAGGGATGCATGGACATGAGAGGTTATTTTGTGGGTTAGCTTAAAGCAACCAACATTAGCTAAACTAAGGCACTCTTAGGCAAGGTCTGTGCTTGAAAAGGTTTGCTGGCATGGCTATACTGACACACCATCTTTGTGTCAATGAAGCTTGTACTGCCAAAAAAGTGATTTTGCCAGCATAGTTTATACAATAAACTATACCATCAAAAGTGCTTTATGCTATGCGTCTACACTAGAGCTTTTGCCAGTACAGAAGTGGCAAAAATTACACCCCTAATGAATGTTGCTATAGCAGCAAAAGTTTTTCATGTAGGCTTGGCCTTATATTAGAATCAAAGTGCACCAAAAGGGATTATACCAATATAACTATGTTGGTTCAACTTAATACCCTGGATTATACAAAAAAACTTCTCCATGTACACAAGGCCGAACAAAGCCTTCTCCCTCTTGTTTCAAACCATCTGACTTTGGCCTGTAAATTGCAAACATTATTCTGCCTCTTAAAAATCAAAATCAAAATTTTTCCTGCACCATCTGCTTGCCTTACTGGACAGACAGACAGACAGACCCGAGATCAGAGCACAGATGGACAGCGCATTGAAACCAAAGCTCTGTAGTGCGCTTCTCTGTCCCACCATCTTCTCCAAGCCATTATTTATGTAGCTGACCTCAGTCAGAACCAGCCCCTTCCGCTTGTCCTGCCTCTTCCCATCTGAATAGCTTCTCTGTTCCAGTGCCGTGCTCAGGCCTTCCCCTCTTACCACCACTGAGACCGCTCAGGCTGTTATGATAGTCATTCAGTCCACCCTGTTGGCCTGGTCTGGTGAGCAGGAAACCTGACACTTCTCTTGCCCATATAGTATATCTAGTTGTCCTAGGGTTATGAGCCTTTGACTTTGACCCCCACAGACTGCTTATGGGCCTAAATTAACTTCCCCCAAAGTGGGCATTGAGTGTATATGGTACTGAACAGCATCACCAGCTGGGTTTGGGGACTCTGCTCAGCAAGTGTGGGATTAGTTTTGGGGATGCAGGCTCTAGCTGCACTTGTATGGCTGCTGCAGGGGTTGCCAGCACGCGAGCAAGTGTTGCTTATTCAAGTTAAGTTGACAAATTGTGGCTGATTGAGTTGCCGCATTCAAGCCATCAGCTCAGAACTGTTGTGTTCTCATGGATGTGTCAGTGCTCACTGGATGAAGTTCTTATCTTTCTTTCTTTGTTGCTACCAGTTTCATTGATGGTTTAGAAAGAAAAGTGGGAGTTGGAGTTATCTGACTTTATGACCATATCTATTTGCCATGTGTGATATTATTAACTCTTGTATTTGCACCTAGGTATTTTATAAAGGAATGTATAAAATAAATAAAATAAAATAAATATATAAAAGAACTTTTCATTCATACCCTCAGGAGATGAGAAATTTTAACCCCTAGCTACAGCATAGTAAATATTTTTGCAAATATTTTGCAAATATTGTAGATTACTGCTTTTTATTCTAACTAGTATCTTAGCAATTCTTTGTTCCTTTTACTAGAGTCACCTCAATCTCTGCTTAATGAAAATGATGAATTACTGAGGATGAGGGGGTATTTGATGTCTCAACTAATAAAAACTTTGCTGAATCTACTGTACAGCTATGAAACTGATATCGATGGCAGTTTTGCCCAAATAATAACCGAACACCACCTTGAGGAACTGACCTGAGATAGATAATATCCTTTAAAAGATATAATACAGACTGTACTGCCACCCAACAAAATACTCAGTAATGTAATGTCACTTTGGAGTGACAGTGGTGTAACTGAGAGCAGAATTTGGTCCATAATTTGTTTCATAATAAGTATACTGCAGGCTTATAATAACTGAGACAGAAGAAAAACACATACCTTGCTTTGTCAATAGAGTAATGAAATTCAGTCATCACTCAAAGAAAAAGATGACCAGTTTTCACCTATTGACCACTTGCAAAATTTGAAAACTTATCTTGAGCTTCTACTTTTTGAAGCACGGAGAAAGCAAATTGTTCGGTTTATCTCTTACTTTCAGAACAAGCTTACTGATTGTTTGTCCTTATCACTTCAAGCCAGAAAGTTTTATAGATTGCTAGACACTTCAGTAGCATACAGTTTTAAATTCCTGATTTGACAGGGGATGGGGAATTTCTTGCCCCCAGTTAAACTGCTTTCATTTCAAAGTGAAATCCCATTTAAACCTGGAGGTCTGGATTGAAGCCTGAGGATCAAAGAAACTAAAATAGAAAGAAAATTGACTTTAACTTGAAGCTGTAGCTGAAAAGGTAACCATCAAATTTAATTTTGTTTGAGGGCATATCCCTTCTGGTTTCTCCAAAAGAAGCCATATGTGGTAATGTGTGCCTACAACCTGTTTTTTGTATGTAATATAAAACACAGCAACGTGGATGAAGCATGAGTGCATAATGCAAAGGCTTGGTTCAGTGCTATTTAAAATGATGAGCTGGGGACTAAAATTTATACATGCCAGATAACACATTAGAAGCATTTGGAACAAACTACTTTAACAGCAGCTGGTGTCAGCTGATAGACTTGTACATTAGGAAATAGAGATTAGCATCAACCAAGCCTACCCCCACCCCTCCTTTCTAAATGATGTCAGCTTCAGGGAAGTTCAGATCTGTATCCATATGAAATTTAAAATTAGAAAAGGAGTCTCTTTAATCAATGGCATTTCTCCAACTCAAGGCCCAACCTTACTTCAACTCCCACTAAAGCCAATGGAAACCTAGCTTGAGAAAAGGATTGTAGGACCAAGCCCCAAAGCTGTTGGGAACTACCACTTCCTGTCCATGAAAATGCATTCCTCCAGTAGGGGCTGAGCCAGTGCACACTGAATACAGTGGGAGTTGAGGGAACACAGCTTTTTGCAGAACTGGGCCTGTAAACCTCCATTCTAGTGCATCCCCATTTATGCATCACTGCAATTGATTTTTACGTGTAAGTAGAGAGAAAGACATGGCCTTTGTGCCCAAGAGCTCAGAGCCTAAAAAGGTCCAAGGGAGAAGTTTTGAGTAAGAAGTGGAAGGGGCAGAACACCGTGTAGGATGAAAGAGCTGTATGAGATGCATTTGCATTTTGATCTCTCCATTGATTTCATGGTGGAATGTGGGCAGTCTTTAAAAAGAGCTGTACCCATTTGCTTGGTACATAATCGCCATTTCATCTCTTAATATTAAGGAACAAAATTATGTTTCTGGATATTGAATGCACAATTTGCACCCCACTGAATCAGGAAAGCCCTCTTTTAATAAAAACATGCAAAGAACAAAATTAAACCAAAATGCAAGTACAAAACCATTATACCAAACGCACAGTCTGGTTGCTGTAAACCTTGAACTTTCTGCTCCTGTCCAGTCCCTTTGATTTTTGTTTCACTCTTCACGTGCTGTCTCTTTTTATACTATAAAATCCCTCATGGCCCAAATCTGCAGCTGGTGTAATTTGATGTAGCTTAGTTGAAATTCACAGAGCTACTCCAGTTTTACCTGCTGAGCATACGACCCTCTAGTCTTTACAGCAACGCTCCAGCAAAACACTCAAGCACATGCTTAACCTTTGACTTAGTGGGAATACTCCTATACTTACATGCTTTGCTGGATCAGGGCCTTTATCAAATAACCTAATATACACGTGCATAGCTGGTTGCTTTCTGACTGAGTGATGCCATTCATTTTCATGTTCCTTTGCATGTGTATTGTGGGGTAAAAGTTAGATAAGTTTGTGTTAATTTCTTCCACAAACCAGTCATGTTGAATATGGGGCCTCCAGTGTGAGGAAACTACGGTCATCTATGCTTGGGAGTTCAAATGTTAGCCAAGAAAATGTGCCTGAGTATGTTTATCAGAGTAAGTAAATATGTGAATTCCAATGTTAGATTCTGAGAGATACCAGGTGACCTGAAGAAGAGCTCTGTGAAGCTCGAAAGCTTGCCTCTTTGACCGACAGACATTGGTCCAAGAAAAGATATTACCTCACCCCACTTTGTCTCTCTAATATCCTGGGACCAGCATGACTATAACCACACTGCAAACAGTTTTAGATCTTGTCAACTAAGAGACAGTGAATTTACTTGAAGGCAGTTTTATTTTGAATTAGTGCATGTTCAGTAACAGGTAGCAGTGTGTTACTAAGAAAAATGACCTTATTCCATATGCTGCTAAGTATGGACTTCCTGCAATCTATCTTTTGTATTGTATAGACTCCATTACCAGGGTATCTATGCTCAACACAGGAGACTTTAATATATTTATCATAACACCTCCATGAGGTAGCGCAGTGCTGTTATTCCCATTTAACACATGGGAACTGAGGCACAGAGGCCTGGTCTACACTAGGACTTTAATTCGAATTTAGCAGCGTTAATTCGAATTAACCGTGCACCCGTCCACACCAGGAAGCCATTTAATTCGACCTAGAGGGCTCTTTAGTTCGAATTTGGTACTCCACCCCGACGAGGGGAGTAGCGCTAAATTCGACATGGCTATGTCGAATTAGGCTAGGTGTGGATGCAAATCGAACTTACTAGCTCCGGGAGCTATCCCACACTGCACCACTCTGTTGACGCTCTGGACAGCAGTCCAAGCTTGGATTCTCTGACCAGCCACACAGGAAACGACCCGGGAAAATTTGAATTCCTTTTCCTGTCTGGCCAGTTTGAATCTCAATTCCTGGTTGGACATCGGGGCGAGCTCAGCAGCACCTGCAACGATGCAGAGCTCTCCAGCAGAGGAGTCCATGCAATCCCAGAGTAGAAAGAGGTCCCCAGCATGGACAGACCGGGAAGTCCTGGATCTGATCGCTGTGTGGGGCGATGAGTCTGTGCTTTCGGAGCTGCGCTCCAACAAATGGAATGCAAAGACCTACGAGAAGGTCTCCAAAGCCATGGCACTCAGAGGATACAGCCGGGATACAACGCAGTGCCGCGTGAAAATCAAGGACCTGAGACAAGGCTACCAAAAAGTCAGAGCGGCAAACGGACGCTCCGGAGCCCAGCCCCAGACATGCCGCTTCTACGAGGCACTGCATGCCATTCTAGGTGGGTCTGCCACCACTGCCCCACCAGTGACAGTGGACTCTGAGGATGGCATAGTGTCAACGGGCAGTTCCTCGGCGTTGTTCGCCGATGGGGAAGATGAGGAAGGGTTTGTGGAGGACGGCGCAGGCGACAGCGCTTACAATACCGCTTTCCCCGACAGCCAGGATCTCTTCATCACCCTCACAGAGATCCCCTACCAACCCTCCCCGGCCGGTAACACGGACTCAGAATCAGGGGAAGGATCAGTCGGTAAGTGTTATAAACATGGAAACATTTCTTTATTAAACAACAGGAATATATACTATATAAAAACTAGCTAAAAAGTTGTCCATATAAAACTATATAAAAAGAAGGTCCACACATATAGGGATTGAACAGAAATCCTCTTGGGACAGTTCCATGAAGCTATCGTACAGGTACTCGAAAAGCCTCCGCAGGAGGTTCCTGGGGAGAGGTGCCTTATGTGGTGCTCCGTTGAAGCACACTCTTCCGCGCCAGGCCATCCTCAAGTAGAAAGGAATCATTGCCTCGACCAGCATGGCTGCATATGGTCCTGGTCTGTGCAGGGAGTCTCTCAGCATCCTCTCTCTCTCTGCCCGAGTGACCCGCCTCAGGGTAATGTCGTTCGGCGACTGCTGCATCTAAGTAGGGCAATTAGTGTACTGCTACTACTGTGAATGCTTGAGTTTTACTTTGCATAGCAAAGACCTTCGTTTAACAGCCACGTGCTGGAGGCCGCAGAGGAAAAGCATACAGTGATCTTTCCCGGGCACAGCCGTGAGGGGCTGGAACAGGGTCGGACTTTATGCTTTCCAGATTGCCTTCTGCGGGAGGGCATAGCTACCCATTAACTGTTAAGCAGCCTATAGTCTAGGGCTTACCAGGCCTGGCTGATAAACGGATTCAGCTGTACCGCCCCGCTTGTCCGATCTCCGGTGCAAGACCGCAGCCACTGAAAGCGTATTCCGAAATCTCGAACTTGTCCTGAGAGCTCGTGAGACTAGGTTCCCTGTGTGGTCTTGTTCACAGAAACTGAGTAGACTGTGTTCACTGTTCGCAAACATGTATCTTTTCAAGGAAATCACTTCCTTTTTCCCATCACACAGCTGCGGCTCTTTCACGAACTGCCCCGCCATCCCCCTCACAGAGGCTGGCGCAGATTAGGCAGCGAAAGAAAAAGACTAGGGACGACATGTTCTCGGAACTGATGGCCTGCTCCAGAGCCGAGGCGGCCGAGCAGAGACAGTGGAGGGAGACCCTATGTCAGCACCAGCAGTCACACATCGAACGGGAGGACAGGTGGCGGAAGGAAGACCAGCAGGCGACTCAAACGCTGCTTGGGCTAATGAGGGAGCAAACGGACACGCTCCGGCACCTTGCAGATGTTCTGCAGGACCGCAGGCAGGAGGAGAGAGCCCCCCTGCACTGTATCTGCAACCGCAATCCCCCGCCACAAAGTCCTGTCCCCCCCTCACCCAAAATAACAAGAAGGAGGGGTGCTAGAGGCCGTGAAAACTGGCACAGCACCCCAGCATAGCGCTCATGTACCACACCGCTCTGATGCCATAAACTTTGAGAAGTGCTTCCCTTCCTGCATCACCCAGTCCCAAATCCAAGTTTCATCCCCCCACTGTGTAGTTGAGTATTAAAAGTAGTTTGTTGTTATTCACTGTTTCTGTCCCGTTTTTCTTGTCAGAAGACTTTGTGTGAAGCGGGGGGAGGGGTTTTTTAATCGCATAGGACAGCCTCCATTACCAGGGTACAGACTTGGGGGCAGGATCAACAGCAGGACACACACAGACTGCAGTCACTAGGCACCAGGGTCAGTCTGGGAGGTGTATGCTGCCCCGGGTCAGTCTGTGAGGTGTATGCTGCCCCAGGGTCCTAGCGCCTGCCATCCACAAATGGCAAGGCAGGCTGCCCTTACCATGCCCTTCCACCCTAGCCACAAGCCTCTCCGATGCCCTGAGCCCCAGCAAGAGCCCTCATCCACGGACACATACTCACCCTTCCCACACACCCCTCACCCCTTCCTACGCCCCAACCCCCAGCCCAGAGCCTGCATCCAAACTCCGTCACAAAGACGGCACCCCTGACCCCTTCCTGCAAACCCACCCCTTCCTGCACAGCCACCCGCAACCGTCCTCCCCCCAGAGACCGCTGTAGGAGCAGGAGCCTGTCATTCCTCTAGTGTAGAAGCGGTCTGTACATCAGTGCACACCATACCCACCACAGTCTGCGTCCATGTTTCAACCCTAGAACAGGAATTCATAATTAAAGAAAACTTTGTTAATAATCAGTGTTCAATTAACTTTATTTTAAAACGTGTGTTAGAAGGGGGGAAACCTGGAGAACGGGGTATGTAACCGCAGATCGAAGTCAACAGTCACTAAAACAGGCTCAGGTTCAGCTTCTCTGTAAGTCAAGTGGACAGTCATAGGTTACCCTGCTCTCCGAGGAACCTAGCTTTCAAAGCCTCCCGCATGCACAGCGCTTTCCACTGGGATCTTCTATCGGCACGGCTGTCTGGCTGAGCGTAATCAGCAGCCAGGCGATTTGCCTCAACCTCCCATCCCGCCATAAAGGTCTCCCCCTTGCTCTCACAGAGATTGTGGAGCACACAGCAAGCTGCAATAACAACGGGGATATTTTTTTCGCTGAGGTCCGAGCGAGTGAGTAAGCTCCGCCATCTCCCCTTGAGACGTCCGAAAGCACACTCCACCACCATTCTGCACTTGCTCAGCCGGTAGTTGAAGAGTTCCTTCTCACTGTCCAAGGCGCCTGTATAGGGCTTCATGAGCCAGGGCATTAGCGGGTAGGCTGGGTCCCCGAGGATCACTGTAGGCATCTGCACATCCCCAACCGTTATTTTGTGGTCCGGGAAGAAACTACCTGCCTGGAGGCGTCTAAACAGACCAGAGTTCCTGAACACACGCGCGTCATGAACCTTGCCCGGCCACCCGACGTAGATGTTGGTAAAACGTCCCCTATGGTCCACCAGTGCTTGCAGCACCATAGAAAAGTAGCCCTTTCGGTTAATGTAGTGGCTGGCCTGGTGGGCTGGTCCCAGGATAGGAATGTGAGTCCCATCTATAGCCCCACCGCAGTTTGGGAATCCCATCGCGGCGAAGCCATCTCTGACGACCTCGACGTTTCCTAGAGTCACTACCTTTGAGAGCAGTTGCTCAACGATTGCATGGGCTACTTGAATCACAGCAAGCCCTACAGTAGATTTGCCGACGCCAAAGTGGTTCGCTACTGACCGGTAGCTGTCTGGCGTTGCAAGTTTCCAGAGGGCTATGGCCACTCGCTTCTGCACAGTCAGGGCTGCTCGCATCCGGGTGTCCTGGCGCTTCAGGGCAGGGGCCAGCAAGTCACAGAGTTCAAGGAAAGTGCCCTTACGCATCCTGAAGTTTCGCAGCCACTGTGATTCATCCCAGACCTGCAGCACTATGCGGTCCCACCCAGTCCGTGCTTGTTTCCCGGGCCCAGAATCGCCGTTCCACACCATGAACTTGACCCATTGCCACCATGATCTCCACTGCGCGGCGTACCCTGCTTTGTGAGAGGTCTGCGCCACTCTCCTCACCGCGCTGCCGGAGCCTCCTCGCCCGATTTCTCAGCAGCTGACTGTGGAAGAGGTGGACGATAAGGTGCGAGGAGTTGACAACGGCCATAAGTGTAGCGATGATCGCAGCGGGCTCCATGCTCGCAGTGCTGTGGCGTCCGCGCTATAACCGACCAGAGAAGGGCGCGAACAGATTTCCCGCCGGCGCTTTCAGGGAGGGAGGACGTCATTGACGGTTCAATGACGACAGTTACCCAAAACCACCCTCGACACATTTTTTTCCCCAGCAGGCATTGGGGGCTCTACCCAGCATTCCAATGGGCAGCGGGGACTGCGGGAACTGTGGGATAGCTTCCCACAGTGCAACGCTTCCATAGTCGACGCTGGCCCCGTTAGTGTGGACTCACAAAGTCGAATTAGTGTCCTTAGTGTGGATACACAAATTCGACTTCATAAGGTCGATTCCACAAATTCAAATTAAGTTAATTCGAAATAGTCTTGTAGTGTAGACGTACCCAGAGAGACTAAATGGCTTGCTCAAAGTCACATGGGAAGTCTGTGGCAGAGCAGGGAATTAAAAGCTGCTCTCCCAGGCTAGGTCCCTAACCACTAGCCCAGGGGTTATTAAACTGGGGGTCAGGACACCTCAGGGGGTTATGAGTTTATTCTGGGGGGGTCGCAAGCTGTCAGCCTCCAACTGAAACCCCGCTTTGCCTCCAGCATTTATAATGGTGTTAAATATATAAAAAGTGTTTTTAATTTATAAAGGGGGGGGTCACACTCAGAGGCTTGCTATGTGAAAGGGGTTACCAGTACAAAAGTTAGAGAACCACTGCACTAGCCCATCCTTCCCCTCTCAGTGGAACTGCTCATGGGGGAGTAAAAGTTACTCAACTGCATGGTAGCAAGGTTTGGCCCACAGTGTTTCCAGAGCTTTTGAGCAGACACTAGCAATAGGTTGTTAGGTTCTATTTGATACCACCCATGTTATTACGAGGCTGAAAACCTGCATATTTATGAATAATGAATTGATGATGAAGGCAACGTTCTTCCTTAAATGATCTGAGGCTACTCTCTTAGATTAAAATTATAAAACCAAATATCCCCACATTTAAAAGTTGGAGATGGCCAGGGAGGCATGAATGTGTGGCCAGAATCTCAACTTCTAAATAATAATGCCATTCAGCAAGATGGCTGCTCCAGTCAGTTGGCTCAGAAGTGTTTTATTGCCAGTTCTCATGATGTTTGGTATTTTCCTTGAAGCCTGAACTCTTGTGCTGTGATTAGGTGAGAACAAGCTCAGCTTTAGGTTTCTTAGAAAAAGTACGTTTCTAGCCCGCCTGGTTACAGAGAAGCTTGAAAATATAGCCCACGTCGGCCCTAAAGGCTCAACAATGAGGAGGCAAATAAGAACCCAAAATACTATTTTTAAAAATCTCATAATTTTTAAGCCAGTCTCATGATATTTTTGAGTCCTTACTCATTTTTAAACTCTGGACTGGCAATACTGAAAATATAGCACCAAATTTGCATTATATCCACTTGTACCTATCTGAATTTGGCCCATGTAATTTCAATATAATTCATAGATTTTACAGGATGACACACAGGGAGAACCTTGTGAATTTTCCATTGGGTACAATAGTTTGAATCAGATCCTATGGGCTAGATAGGGTTAACAACTTTCTAATCACACAAAACCAAACACCCCTGCCCTCCCCTTCCATAAGAAACCCCCCTTTCTCTGATGTCCCACCCCCCCACTAACCCCATCTCCCCTCCCTCCTTTGCTTGCTCTCTCCCACCCTCACTCACTTTCATTGGGCTGCTGTTGGGGTGCGGAAGGGGGGTGAGGGCTCTGACTGGGGGTGTGGTCTCTGGGATGAGGCTGGGGATGAGGGGTTTGGGGTCTGTGAAAGGGCTCCCGGCTGGGGCAGGGAATTGGGGTGAAGGGGGTATAGGCTCTGGGCTGGGGGTGCAGGCTCTGTGTGGGCCTAGAAATGAGGGGTTCAGGGTGCAGGAGAGGGCTCTGGGCAGGGGGTTGGTGTGTGGGGGGGTGAGAGCTCCAGCTGGGGCTGTAGACTCTGGGGTGGGGCCAGGAATGAAGGGTTTGGGGTGGAGGAGGGGCTCCGGGCTGAAGCAGGGGGTTGGGATGCGGGAGGGTGTTGTGGGGTCCTGGCAGCACTTACCACGGTTCCCAGGAAGTGATTGCCAGGTCCCTGTGAATCCTAGGAGCATCACCGAGACTCTGCATGCTGTGGCTGGCCTTGCACCTAGAGGCGCTGCCCCCACTGGTCATGGTTCCTGACCAATGGGAGCTGCGGAGCTGGCACTTGGGGCACGGGCAGCGCGCGGAGCTGCTCTGGCCACCCATGCGCCTAGGGGCCACAGGGACCTGGTGGTCACTTCCGGGAGCCGCACGGAGCCAGGAAAAGCAGGGAGCATGCCTTAGCCCTGGGCCTCTGCTGTGCCACCAACCACACTTTTAACAGCCCAGTCAGCATTGCCAACCGGAGCCGCCAGGGTCCTTTTTTGACCAGGTGTTCCAGTTGAAAACCGGACGCCTGGCAACCCTAGGGCAAGATTATGGGTTTGAGAGCTAGGGGAGTATGTATAGCAGCTACACCATTAGCAGGATGTGCTGCTCCTTGCAATGATGCACAACATCAAGTTTCAGCACAAAATACATTTTATTCATGAAGCTGTAAGTCACTGAAAAGTGGCAGTTTCTGCAAAGTGCTGCTGACACAACAGAATTGCTTTTAGAAGGATGGAGGTTATTGGATTGGTATGGCACTATATATTTTCATTTTGGCACTACTCTGTGAAAACTTGTCAGCTTTATAGCTCTGCTCATGCTTAAAGACCTGCTAATCATATCCCAAACGCTGCTCTGCAAAGTAGTCTGATAGCTACATTAAAAATAAATAAATTGACTAGATACAAATGAAGGGTTGGGTCAGCAATTAGTATTGTTGTGCTGCTCAGGAAGTCAGAATCTCCCAGTCTCTCAGCTGCTCTGAGGAGGGAGCAAAGTGTGACCTGGTCTATATCCATCTCTGCATATGGTCCCTGATGTGATGGCATAACTTTGCTAGTAGGTGCATTGGGTGCGGTGGGATGGAGGCAGGGCTCCACCCCTTCCTGCCTTCTCCCACTCACCTCTATGATGCAGCAACATAGTGGCTCTGCAGAGCCTAACCCTAACCCTGTTTCTCTGTACATTCCCCATATACCACCTTCACTCCCTTATGCCAAAATGCAGGCCAGGCCATGAGCTGGAAATACCAGAATTAAGGTTGCATGTGCAACCTTAAAATGTCCCCATGCCCCTGCATATGTATTAGTCTTTAATTATGTGATCACATACTATTTTTTCACACACACCCTGTGTCAAGGTTCCTTCCCCACTCTGAATTTTAGGGTACAGATGTGGGGGACCTGCATGAGAAGCTCTAAGCTCAATTACCAGCTTAGATCTGGTATCGTTCCACCATTCACAAGCACTCCCTTCTTTGGGTAGCCTTGAGAAACTTCACCAATTTCCTGGTGAACACAGATCCAACCCCCTTGGATATAAAAACAAGGAAAAAATCAATCAGGTATTAAGAAAAAAGGCTTTTAATTAAAGAAAAGAAAGGTAAAAGGAAACCCTCTGGGAGAGATTAGCATACCAGCTACTCTCATAGACAACAGATTCAAAACACAGAGGATGTTCCCCTGGGCAAAAACTTAGTACACCAATGAAAATACCCCAATACCCAATTTGATTCTACCTCTAATTGCACAAGACAGGTTACAAAGAAATAAACATAAACCTATTTATTCCTTTCTAAAACTTACTACTCTGATAAGAGGCTGGTTCCTTGATCTTTTTCACTCCAGCTGAAACTGAGACTCTAAACAAAGGAAAACTTCCCTCCTTCCTTTTGAAACATCTTGTTCCCCCATTGGTTCCTCTGGTCAGGTGTCAGCTAGGCTAGGTGAACTTCTTAACCCTTTACAGGTAAAAGAGGCATTAACCCTTAACTATCTGTTTATGACACCCTGCTTCATTCAGTACACAGGGTGCATGGTGCTCACTAAATGAGCAGCTATTCAATATTTTGCACTATCCTCATTGTTTGATGTGTGGCCCCAGGCCTTATTTACTGCACAGCATTCACACACTACTATGAAGACAGAATTATTCATTACCTCATGGGCTTTCCTATGGTGCTCATCAGTATAGTCTCCAAGTGCTTCACAAATGTTAATTAATTACCTTATCTTCACAACACCCCTGTGAGTGGAGAGGGTGGTATTATTCCCATTTTACAGGTGCAGAACTCACGTCAGTCAAAAGTTCACGCTAATTTTGGGTGCTCAACTTGAGATGCTTATGACTTATTTTTCAGATAATTTACCATTATAAAGCACTTCACATGTTCAGAGCCCAGCTCCCACTTTCTTCAGGTGCAGTCGAGAATACTGAGCTCATCTGCAAATCACACTTTAGGATAGCAGATTGATCACCCAGGCAATGAGGAGCGTGCAGTTAGTGACCAGCTGTGAAAATGCTGGCTTAAGTAAAGGGGTGCTGAGAGCCATTGAACCAAATTGTAAACCCTGTATGCGATGGAAACCTCTTCAAGCCCAGGGGTGCAGCAGCCCCCCCAGCACTCCTAGTTCCAGCACCTATGCTTAAGTGACTTGCCTAGCATCACATAAGAACTCTGTGGTAGAGGCAGGGGTAGAATCCAGTTCTCCAAGGCAGCATTCAATTGCCTTAACCATCAGAATGTCTTTTTGCTTCTTGCAGTCCCCTGCCTCATTCACCCTACACCTTCCAACTTTTGCACCAAATGAGCCAGGGATCCTATAGACAACAATTTCCTTTATTACACAGCCTGGATTGATTCCCCATAGCAGGTCCATTCCATGCATTGAATGTGTTAGGGGCCCAGTGGAAAAAATAGCATGTGATAATGCAATTAAAGACACTATCACAGTGCATAGGTGCAAGAGGGCTGAATTAAGGTTGCACAGGCAATTTTTTGTGCTTGACTTTGCAACCTTAACAGTGTTCTTTTAACATAGGTTTTGTGTGTGTGATTTCATTGGTTTCTAAACAGCAAACAGAAAAAAAACAAATTTCATCATAATGACACTCATCAGCAGGGTTGGACCTAGAGCTGGGAGGAGAATGGTAATTTGGTTTTGTGGAGAATTTCAATATTTTGGGATGTGGTTTCATTCTGATTTGGAATAAACACTACAAATTTCAAAATTCTTTGTGAAAGGGTATGGAGCCCTGTCTCCGGGACAGTCCACCTGGCGGGCTGCCACAGACCATTTAAGTCCTACAGTCCCTGACTCAGAGGCAGACTGGCAGACGTATTGCCGAGGATCCAGGTGGGTGAGCCAGTAGGTAAACAGGCAGTCTGCTATCTGATAGGCATGTTTTGAAAAATGCCTGGTTTCTGTGAGAACTTTGTCAAAATCCAACCATCTCCATGAAACGCTTTTGATTTTTAACAAATCACCAAAGTTTGATGTAAAAATCTTTAGTTGGAATTTTTCCAACCAACTCTAGCTGGATTCTTTAGATCCACTGCACTGAATTCTGCCACTTGAGCTAACCGAGTAACTGACAGCAGTAGTAGGCTGTCATCTTCCATGTAGACCAGCATCAGAGGGGGATGAGACACACACTTTGCCAGTGAGTGTCACAACTTTGTTGGCACAGAGAAATGCTTCCATTCCAGGTTCTAGAGCGGAGTGTGCTCTAGTGGGCACACATTCTTCTGCCTCTTCCTCACAAGCTTGACATCCCCTCCAACCTGTTCCTGACTCAGTCCTGTCTCTTCCCCACCCCAGACTCCCTGTCCCAGTCCCATGCTCCTTGCCTATCTAGTGCTCAGTCTCCACTTCTTCATGCTTCTCACCCCAGTTCCAGTCTCCTTGCCCAGCCAGTCCTAGTTTCCCACTCTGGGCTTGCTTCCAGAGTCCCAATCTCTCCATCCCCATACCCAGTGCCAGTATCCTCACCTAATTAGCCCCAGTTACCCCCTCTGGGATCATCATGCAAAATATGTCTCTATTCCCCTACACTGGCCTCCAGTCTTAGTCTCCCTCCCTGGGCTCCTTATCTAATCTCAGTCTCCTTCCCCCTTCGCTCCCTTCTCTGCTCCATGTCCCAGTCTCCCCCATCACTGTCTCCTTGTCTCATTCTCTTTGCCCAGTTGTCCCCCTGCACCCAAATTCCTTGTCAAATCCATCTCCTGTTCCGCCCCACACACTGGTTCCTAGTCCCAGTCTCCCTGTCCAGCCAGTCCCAGTCTCCCCCTCCACCTCCTCATCTGATTTCAGTGTTTCCCTCTCCTCAGCCAACTGACTCCTAGTCTCCCCTTGCCCTCCCAGTCCCAGTTCCAGTCTCACCAGACTTCTTGTCCCAATCTACTCCTTTCCCTCCTCCCCATGTCTGGCTTTTGTTCCTTTTATATTCAAATCAGGTAGCTTCCTCCTCCTCCTCCCTGAGTGCCAGCAAGGGAGTCAGTGAGAGCGCAGGGGAGATTTGTTTGTAAAATTTCAGTCAAAATGTTTCTAAGTAGGAGGCTAATAAAAACTATATCCTTTTGCCTATGTTAAATTCTGGTGACCTTTTTATTTATTTATTTATTTATTTGTTTTGAATAGTTTTGTCACGCCCATGCTCAGGAGAAGGGAGCTGAAATTTGGCAGGAGGATGGCCTTTGTATCAGGGATGTGCCTTTTGCTATGCCCATGAAAATCTGACCACATCTGGCTAAGTCAGAAGCCTTTTAAAAATTGCAATTCACATATGCTCAGTAGAGATGTGTTGGAGCTTAGCAGCTAAAATCTCAGAAGATTCTGTTTTTTGCTGAGCATGCTCGAGGCTCTCACGGCCCCTAGTGATGCCTTGACCATCCTCTCACAGCTACTACATGTGGCAAGATTACACATAAACCATCCCCATAGAGCAACTGATCATGCTCCATCCCCTCACAACTCCTTTGTGAGTCCAGACAACACGTGTACCATCCTCACAGAGCAACTGCTTAGGGCTACAGAGACTCAGAAGGACTTCCTTCCCTCTCAGCTGCTCTAAGCCAGGCACTGTCACTGAGAACAGGAGTCAAGCAGGCACCTAGTATGGAGAAAATTTCATCTTAAGGGGTTAAAGTCAACAAAATTATAAGCAAATGAAAACAGTGTCTTATAATGGGAATTGTCAGGAAACCTTAATAGGTGGTACTACGAGCCTGCCTATAAATAATATGTAAGTTCAGAATTTCAACCCTATTGTAATGAAAAATAGTAGTTAATGGTAAAGGAATTCTTGTTTATACAGGTAATTTATGTTCTTCACTAAAATAACTTACATTCCATAAAATATTCATAATAGCTAGCAGTTAATGACTAATAATTTTCCAATGTTAAGCATATCCATCAGTGATATACTGTACATGGTGCATTATATCAAAGAAAGAAGTGATACACAATAGTCAGTCTTTTCTATTTCTTTTTTAATCATTCTGGATATTGTCCAAAGCAATAAACTGATGCAAAAAGAACAATTTTATACTTTGGGAAATGAGGAATGTTCCTAGATCTCAAACAAACCAAAAGCCTGGAGGTCTGATCAGTATGTTGTGAGAAAAGGAGGCAGAGTGTTTTATATCCCATTTTAATTTAAGGCAGTATTTTATGTCATCAGGGATTTAGGAGATTCACACAGAGCAGTAGATGGTGCACAGTTTTTATTAGCATTGTGACTCTATGCTCATTCATTGCTCTAATGTGATTGCTCTATTACAGTACCAGACTGAGCTATAGAGCAAAGACCTGGTGGGCTGGTTTCCCACAGAGGAGGCAGGATGGGTCAGTTCTTTCCCATCTTGCATCTGCCTGTGAAGACTGCAGGCTCCCTGCAGACTCAGCCCTGGTCTACACTACGAGTTTAGGTCGAATTTAGCAGTGTTAGATTGATTTAACTCTGCACCCATCCACACAACGAAGCCATTATTTTTTACTTAAAGTGCTGTTAAAATCAATTTCGGTACTCCTCCCCTGACAA
This sequence comes from Mauremys reevesii, assembly GCF_016161935.1. NCBI lineage: Eukaryota > Metazoa > Chordata > Testudines > Geoemydidae > Mauremys > Mauremys reevesii. The sequence continues at coordinate 87,073,218 of NC_052629.1, forward strand.
GAGGATTAGTGCTGAAATCGACCTTGCCGGGTCGAATTCAATGGTATTAGCCTCCAGGAGCTATCCCAGAGTGCGCCATTGTGACCGCTCTGGACAGCGCTCTCAACTGCAATGCACTGGCCAAGTAGACAGGAAAAGGCCCACGAACTTTTGAATCTCATTTCCTGTTTGGCCAGCATGGCGATCTGCAAGTGAGTGCAGATCTCATCAGCAGAGGTGACCATGATGAAGTCACAGAATTGCAAAAGAGCTCCAGCATGGACCAAACGGGAGGTACGGGATCTGATCGCTGTATGGGGAGATAAATCCGTGCTATCAGAACTCCATTCCAAAAGACAAAATGCCCAAACATTTGAAAAAATCTCAAAGGGCATGAAGGACAGAGGCTATGACAGGGACCCACAGCAATGCCACTTCAATGATGAGCTGCATGCCATTCTAGGTGGTGCAGCCACCACTACCCACCCCTGTGCTTTGACTCAGTCAATGGAGTAGCACGCAACAGGGATGCAGGTTTTGGGGACGAGGAAGATGAGGAGGAGGAGGTTGAAGATAGCACACGGCAAGGAAGCGGAGAAACTGTTTTCCCCGACAGCCAGGAACTGTTTCTCACCCTGGACTTGGAGTCAGTACCCCCCGAACCCACCCAAGGCTGTCTCCCAGACCCGCCAGGCGGAGAAGGGACCTCTGGTGAGTGTACCTTTGTAAATATTATACATGGTTTAAAAGCAAATGTGTTTAATGATTAATTTGCCCTAGCATTCACAGCCAGTACAGCTACTGGAAAAGTCTGTTAACGTGTCTGGGGATGGAGCCAAAATCTTCCAGGGACATCTCCATAAAGCTCTCCTGGATGTACTCCCAAAGCCTTTGCAAAAGGTTTCTGGGTAGGGCAGCGTTATTCTCTCCTCCATGGTAGGACACTACCACGCCAGGCCAGTAGCACGTAGTCTGGAATCATTGCGTAACAAAGCATGGCAGCATATGGTCTCGGTGTTTTCTGGCATTCAAACAGCATCTGTTCTTTATCTCTCTGTGTTATCCTCAGGAGAGAGATAGCATTCCTGATCACCTGGTTGAAATAGGGTGATTTTATTAAGGGGACATTCAGAGGTGCCTGTTCCTGCTGGGCTGTTTGCCTGTGGCTGAACAGAAATGTTCCCTGCTGTTAGCCATGCGGTGGCAGGAGGGGTGAAGTGATCATCCCAGAGAATTGGATGTGTGTGTGTGAGGGGGTGGGTTGGGTTTGTGCTGCACGTTAACCCAAAAACTGCAGCCCCTCCTCCTTTTAAATGGCCAACCCATCTTAAAAGGCCAATCCAAAGGCTGCTTGGTATGGGAAACGAGGGTGCTGATGTTTGAAACCATTCCCACATGTTATGAAGGTTAAGGAAGCCAAAAGACTGTATCTTACCATGGCTGCCTGCAAGCCAAATTCTGTTGCCCAGCCCTGCGTGAAAGATCTCTCACACCAAACTGGCATACCCTCAATAAGAGGCAAAATGCGACCTTGTACTGAAAGCACATATGCTATGTAATGTTAACAGCAAGGTTTATTGTGAAAGAGTCTACCCATTGTTCTCTAAAATGAATCTTTTTTAACTACCACTCACTCTTTTTTTTCCTCCACCAACTGCAAATGTTTCAACGCTCACACTACCTTCTCCTTCCCAGAGGCTAGCGAAGATTAGAAGGCAAAAAAACCGCACTCGCAATGAAATGTTCTCTGAGCTCATGCAGTCCTCCCACACTGAAAGAGCCCAGCAGAATGCATGGAGGCAGACAATGTCAGAGTCCAGGAAAGCACTATATGAACACAAGGACAGGTGGCGGGCTGAAGATAATAAATGGCGGGCTGAGGATGATAGGTCGCGTCAGCTTGGTGAGAGAAGGCAAGATGCAGTGCTGAGGCTACTGGAGGAACAAACTGATATGCTCCGGCATATGGTTGAGGTTCAGGAAAAGCAGCTTGAGCACAGACCACTGCTACAGCCCGTGTAACCAACCGCCCTCCTCCCCAAGTTCCATAGCCCCCTCACCCCAGATGCCCAAGAACGCGGTGTGGGGGCCTCCGGGCACCCAACCTCTCCACCCCAGAGGACTGCCCAAGCAACAGAAAGCTGGTATTCAATAAGTTTTAAAGTGCAGTGTGGCCTTGTCCTTCCCTCCTCCCCCACCCCTCCTGGGCTACCTTGGCAGTCATCCCCCTATTTGTGTGATGAATTAATAAAGAATGCATGATTGTGAAGCAACAATGACTTTATTGCCTCTGCAAGTGGTGATCGAAGGGGGTTGGGGAGGGTGGTTAGCTTACAGGGAAGTAGAGTGAACCAAGGGAGTGGGGGTCATCAAGGAGAAACAAACAGAACTTTTACACCGTAGCCTGGCCAGTCATGAAACTGGTTTTCAAAGCTTTTCTGATGTTCACCGTGTTCTCCTGTACTCTGCTAACTGCCCTGGTGTCTGGCTGCATGTAATCAGTGGCTAGGTGATTTGCCTCAACCTCCCACCCTGCCATAAATGTCTCCTCCTTACTCTCACAGATATTGTGGAGCGTACAGCAGGCAGTAATAACAGTGGGAATATTGGTTTCGCTGAGGTCTAGCCGAGTCAGTAAACTGTGCCAACACGCTTTTAAATGTCCAAATGCATATTCTACCACCATTCTGCACTTGCTCCCCCTATAGTTGAACAGCTCCTGACTACTGTCCAGGCTGCCTGTGTATGGCTTCATGAGCCATGGCATTAAGGGGTAGGCTGGGTCCCCAAGGATAATTATTGGCATTTCAACATCCCCAATGGTTATTTTCTGGTCTGGGAAGAAAGTCCCTTGCTGCAGCTTTTGAAACAGACCAGAGTTCCTGAAGATGCGAGCATCATGTACCTTTCCCGGCCATCCCACATTGATGTTGGTGAAATGTCCCTTGTGATCCACCAGTGCTTGCAGCACCATTGAAAAGTACCCCTTGCGGTTTATGTACTCCCTGGCTTGGTGCTCCAGTGCCAAGATAGGGATATGGGTTCCATCTAGTGCCCCACCACAGTTAGGGAATCCCATTGTAGCAAAGCCATCCACTCTGACCTGCACATTTCCCAGAGTCACTACCCTTGATATCAGCAGCTCTTTGATTGTGTTGGCTATTTGGATCACAGCAGCCCCCACTTAGATTTGCCCACTCCAAATCTGACCGGTAGCTGTCTGGCATTGCAAGCTTCCACAGGGCTATTGCCACTTGCTTGTGAACTGTCAGGGCTGCTCTCATCTTGGTATTCTTGCGCTTCAGGGCAGGGAAAATCAAGTCACAAAGTTCCATGAAAGTGCCCTTACGCATGCGAAAGTTTCACAGCCACTGGGAATCATCCCAGACACTGCAACGCCAGTCTGTGCTTGTTTCCCAGGCCCAGAATCAGCATTCCATGGCATGAACCTGCCCCATTAACACTATGATGTGCACATTGCCGGGGCCTGTACTTTGAGACAAGTCTGTGTCCATGTCCTCATCACTATCCTCACCGCACTGCCGTCGCCTCCTCGCCTGGTTTTGCTTTTGCAGGTTCAGGTTTTGCATATACTGCAGGAAAATGTGTGTGGTGTTTACAATGCTCATAATTGCAGCAGTGATCTGAGCGAGCTCCATGCTTGCTGTGCTATGGCATCTATGCTGAAAAAAGGCATGAAACGATTGTCTGCTGTTGCTCTGATGGAGGGAGAGGCAACCGATGACATGGCTTACAGGCAGGGCCAGCTCCAGGGGTTTTGCTGCCCCAAGCAGCCAAAAAAAAAAAGGCTGTGACTGTGATAGTTCAGCAGGAGGTCCTTTGCTCCAAGTGGGAGTGAGGGACCCTCTGCTGAATTGCTGCTGAATACTTGAAAGTGCTGCCCTAGAGTGGCTGCCCAAAGCACCTGCTTGATAAGCTGGTACCTGGAGCTGGCTCTGCTTACAGGGTTGTCACACACAATGGCCCCCTCAAGGATTGAACTCACAACCCTCTGTTTAGCAGTCCAATGCTCAAACCACTGAGCTATCCCCCACTCCCACTTTTTATGGAGGGAGGGGGAGCAAATGAATACAAAACAAATCTAGTCTCTATTGTTTTGAGCCACTCCATCTCTCTCATGCATCTTAGTCTGGCAGCAGACAGTGCAGTATGACTGCTAGCCATCGTCGTCTCCTGGCTGCTCACCAGAAGATGCATGGAAGAAGTGAGGTTTTTTACCCACGAAAGCTTATGCCCAAATAAATCTGTTAGTCTTTAAGGTGCCACCGGACTCCTTGTTGTTTCTGCTTAGACTGTAACCCGTCTGGAGCAGGAAATCCTCTCTGTCTATATGGTGCCTGACACAGTGGGTCCCTGATCTTGGTTGAGGCCTCTAGGTGCTAGTGTAATACACACAACTAATACTATACTGATAATATGGATTCAACCATTTGCAATACAATGGTAACTTGTCCAAATAATCAGATGTATTAAACATCAGATCATTTTGGATGTAATTAATAAATGATAGTCCAGATGAGTGCTCTCCATAGCTAGTCCTTTTCTCCAAAGCAAAATCTTCGTGAATTATGGCAATTACTTTATCTCAATCTGAGCATTAAGCACCAAACAGGGAAACAGGGAAGAAAGGGCAGCGGGCCAGATTTACAAAGATATTTAGGTGCCAGGTAGGATTTACAAAAGTATATAAGGGTGTTATGTGCCCAACTCCCAATGAAAGAGTTAAGCACCCAACTCACTTAACATACTTTTATAAATCCCACCTAGCATCTACCTGCATCGTTGGAATTCCAAATCCTTTTATAAATCCAACATAAAGTGTTTTCCAATAATGTTACTAAAGAATTTAGGAGCTGATTCTGATATTGTTTCATGTTGAGTAGCACCTTACTCTGCAAATAGTCCTTTCAGAATTGATAGGGCTGTTTATGAAGTAAGCCACCGCTCAGCGTGAGTAAGAGGAACAGAATCTGGTTCTTAAGAGATTTACTCAGCAAACATCTCAATTTTGGGACAATTCCCCCCCCCCCCCCCACACACACACAGAGAAAAAAGGGTTCCAGGTAGATTAGATCTCCTCTAATGGTCAACCATGCCTATATGTTCATTTTATAGATGCTAAGCAGGGTAGGTTTTAGGCAACATCTGTTACGGGGTAATAAGAGGGGGAAGTACAAATAGGAATCTTGTAAGTATATGCTCAAAGCATGAGATGGTAACCTGCTGTTCCCTTCTACTGGGAGCACTAGAGAGGTGGACTAGTCTGAGATAACTCTCCTGCAGCTTGGGGAGATAGAGGGCAAGGTTTGGGGGGATTGTGAAGCTCCAAACTGCACATATCTTTCTTTTAACATTTTCTTTTATACATTTTAAATTAATTTGATCTAAGCCACCGCTTCACTACCCAAGTCAACTTTGTGTTTTACTCGCTGGCCAAAACAAATATCAGGAAGTCTTGCATAGTCCCAGCTTAGATTTTTCTAATGGAAAGGGAGGTTTTCTATATGTGTAATTATTGTACCTCTGCTTGAGAGAAGATGGTTGAAAAATCTGAACCAAAAACAGGAAAAAGAAATATTCCTTCCTTTGTTTTAGTTCATTTTGTTGCTCAAAGCAGAATGCAGCCCTGTGTGACAGGGTTCTAAGCAGAAAACTGCTTAGCCACCCCTCTGTCACTCCAGCTCCAATTAAAGGAGGAGAATTGGAGCTGGGTAGATCACCTGGCCCTGATTGGGGAAGCTGGAAGAGCTGCTGCCTCATCAGGCTGGGGCTGGATAAAAGCGCCAGGGGAGGAGCTGGAAAGAGGGAAGGTGCACTAGAGGAAAGGCAGTGAGAGGAAGCAAAGAGCGATAGCTTTCCCCCTCTCTCCTGCTGGTGGACTGTAAGAAGAGGACTATATGTATGGTGGAAAGGTGGTGGGAATACAACTTGTAAATAAAAGCATCACGTGAGCACTTGCAGCAAGGTTTCTGTGTGACTTTCTGAGCCCAGTGGGGGCAGGAGCCCAGAGGGCCCTGTTACACCCTGATTTTCTTTCTGGTGTCAGCACACAGAAATCATAATTTTCAGTCCTGCTGCTTACTGTTTTTTCCCCCTATTTTGTTTATTTCATAAAATGGCTTTGTGGAACCCAGCATTACTGTGACATAACCAATCCTTAATGCCATCATCAGATCCTCAGCTGAGAGCTCACAAGAGCTGTGGCAAACCCAATCAAGTAACTGCAAGGAAATTGAAGCTAACTTGTTTTGAACCTCATAATAGAGGTAGCTTGAAAGGTCAGAGAGAGGACAATTGTGGGCAAGAAAAGTGTGGCTGTCCCACAGAATAACCTGCAGGGAGTTTTACATTAAACACAAAACCTGCAAAACTTCATCACCAACATCCATCTTCGGTTTTGGCCCAAAGGATTTCCACGTGGCTGAACCCCCATTGAATTCAGTGGGACTCTGCATAGCTGCAGAGGTCCATGTGTAGGGGAGCTCCTTACAGTGTTGGAGCCTTAGATTTGAAATAGCCCTTAGGTTTTAAATAAGTGAATGGCCTGTCCATACTTTATTATTATTTACCTCTTGAAGAGTGCACATCTGCATTTGCCTAAAATAGGTGATTACATAGGTGGTTAGTGACAGATATGATACACAGAATGCACATTTATGCCTCTCCTCTAAACTGGATGGCAGGTTGCTACCTTAGTACACAATAGGCTTACTTTAGTACACAATAGGCTAATTTAAAAAAAATGTCCATTTAGCAAGACCAGTCTAAGGTTTGAATTTTGTGCCTGTTCAAAAGAATGGCCATTCAGGGACAGAGCATTACAAATCTGAGTACCTGCCTACTGAGACTTGCACATCCAACTGCATTTCCTTCATTACTTGTGGCTGTGACAAGTTCCAAGATCTGTAATAGGAAATATAAATCATGTAGTCCATCAAACAATACAGGAGGCCAAATCTTCTGTTCGTGTAAATAGGCACTATCCAAAGAAGTGACACCTATTTATAATATATATCAAAAACATATGGTACACAACAGTGGATTTTATTTTATTTTGGGTGATTAAATATTGCTCATACACAGACAACATTGACATTTAGTTCAATATGCAGTTACCCAGTTACCTAAGAAGATGTAGTTACAGTGTACTTACATGTGCATTTTTGTTGTTAAAGTGTATACATTACAAAATGTTTAAAATGAATATTATCACACCTGTTACCAGGAGTTCCACAAAGGGCCAGATGTTCAAAGGTATCTAAGTGCTTAACATGCAGATAGGAACCTAGGACGATTTTCAGAAGTGCTATTGATAGGAGTTGAGGACTTCTGAAAATCCCACTATGTCCCTATCTTCATCTTTAAGTATCTTTCAAAATTTGTCCCAAATGAACGTGTGTGGTAAAATAGTACATGCAGTATAGCATCATATTTTGCATATGTGTATTGCATAGTAAAGAGGTCACTTATGCAGGCAGTAAATGACCACTATGATATTTTGGCCCTAAGAGGAGCTTGCTCAAGGATATCATGGTATGGGAGGTGACCATTTCAAATAGATTCAGCAATCCCAGTTTCATGCACCCAGTCTACTTTGGTATGTTGCTTACACATAGTTTGTTTTACAACTAAAAACTTGTGGTGTATGTAGAGTCAATATCCTTTGAACATAGTTCACCAATACAAATAGAATTCTAATAACAGCTTTCACAGTAGGCTTAATTCAGCTACCACTGAAGTCAATGGAAAGAGGCAATGAAAGTTAGATCAGGCCAACAGTGTGTGTGCATGTGTAAGGCAATGGTTTTTAGAATTTCATAGAGCTAAGCTGCTAGAACATAGCCTTGAGCCAGGACCTGGGAGCTGTTACACTCCAGCGAGGGACACAGTGGACAGTATGGGCTGAAGCTAATGGAATCCTTGACATAGGGGGCTCATTCATTAAAAGGAAGCTTTGTTTTTTCATATGCTTGTGTGTGTGTTTCAGTTTCATAGATTCCAAGGTCAAAAGGAATCATTGTGATAATCTAATGTGATTCTTGTATAACACAGGCTACAGATCTTCCCCAAAATAATTCTTAGAGCATATTGGTTCCATATCCTACCTTCTCGATTTTTGGTACCATTTGTAACAGATGTTGCTGATATCACTGTGTGCTTGAGTTGCATGAGGCCAGTTCTTGCACCCTTGAAATACATCTCTTAGCAGCTTCGGAGAAGGGGATTTTATGCCTTTGTTAATTAAGTGGCAATATAGTGCACTCCCTCTTTCCTGTCCCTCCCCTCCCCTGATTTATTTACATTACCTGGGCTGCAGTTTGTGCTAATAGCCGTGCTTCAGGAATGCAGGTCATTCAAATGGCATCCAAAGAACTGTTTGAGGGGGCACGAAGGGGCAAACCATGCCCATCTCAGCCATTGTGAGGACTCTCTGGCATCCGAACCAGTGAGGTTCTGCTATGCAATGAGGATAGTGAGGCAGGAATCCAGGAGTGGGGCACCGAGGAGTGTCCACCCTCAGTGTGGCATGGAACTGTAGCAGTTCAGAGTGGGCCATAGGAAGACTGGAAGAACAGAGGCTTGCTGTTAGATGGTTCTTTCCATTTTCTTCCCCACCCCCCCCCCTTTTTTTTTTTTATAGATCAGGACTGAAGTGCATCAGTCAAACTGGGTTCCCAAGCTTGCTTGGTTTAAGGTTGCTTAGCATCTTCCCACCCTGTGGTTGACTGTAGCTGGAGCTTTGATTCCTTATTAACATAAGCACCACACCCATATTCAGAAAACCATTGTATTGTCCTGAGACAGGCTTTCCAACTCACTTGAGTTCCTTTGAAAATTTAAACCTAAGGGAGATGGGCACAGATTTGGACACCTGTCTCCATAAAGGCTCCTGGGAAAATCTCAACCTTAAACCCAAAATAAAGGAGGAGGGTGAATATTTTACCATTTGTGTGTATTTAACTAGCACCCAACAATTCTTTTTTGCCAGAATCAGGGAATACTGGGCCAAATTAATCACTCCCCTGACTTCAGTTGAGCTCTTGAAGGGGGAATTTGGACCATTGTATCACAGCATTGATATTGCTATTTTAAAGTGAAAGTTTTAAAATAAATGTCCAGGTTGATAAGCCCAAAATGTCTCTTCTGATTTTTTTCTATTGACTGACACAGTCAATTTTATTCTTTCTGTAAGTGGATAATAAAACCCAAAAAAGCAATGTGCATGGAAAACTTTAAGAATGAATCTGAGAAGCCAAGCACTCACAAGCAGTCATCCGGCAATGATAAAGTTCTGTGAATTTGCGATGGAAGAAATGACAGCACCGCACTTAAAGTCGGGGGAACGTTGTCTGGGCTTGCTGAGGGAAGGCAGCAGTGCTTTATGGTGGGGGGGGAGGGAGAGGGAAATGTGATCAGAAACTGCTGCAAAAGGTGAACAGGAATGTAAAAGGTGAGGTCAGAAGGCTCTAAAAGTGCAAGTCCTGGGTATTGGAAGCCCCTTTTTCCACACCGCAGGCAAGGCAGTCCCCCCCACCCCCCCACAGAGGTGGCGAATATCAGATTGGGTTAGGACCTGCTGTGGGCATTGTGCTAGTCACTACTTTTTAGGGGGGCTGGGAAGGAATTTTTCCTGCACCACCAGATTGGCTTTGGTGGAGTGAGTTTTTTTCACCTTCCCCAGAGCTGGTGTCAGGGAGGACCTTTTCTGGTAAGAAGAAAAGGTGGTAGACTATATATCGCAATTTATTTTGTAAGTGTGGGGCGGATGTCCAGTGCAGGTACTCCATAGGGAAGGCATCCAGTGACCAGATAAATAGCCTGGTAAAGGTCTTAAAAGGAGGTGCTGAATAAAGGAACAGAACAGGGGAGGTGGGTTTGGGACACCTATGATTGGTACGGCAGGGAGCCAATCGCACCCCATTCTTATAATTTACCTTAACCATTCTACGAGGAGGGTGGGTGGTAAGGTCCAAGCTATGGGTTGGCTGAGGGGAACCTGGATGGAAAATGAAGGGGGGCTGGTGCGGGTAATGATTTGAATAAACATGTATTTGCCTGCACTGTACACTTATCTGCCGGGTGGACCCAGGCAACTATATAATAAAGTTGTGGCCTGATTAAAATCCATATCAAGTGTCTCCTGTCCTTTTGGCATAGCCAGACAATTATTATGTATACATAGTGCTTTAAAGAGCTTAGTGCTTGTCCCAAGAAAGCTTAGAAAGGCACAAATGGGTACAGTACAATACACAAAGATAGTGCAATGTATTGTAATTCTGACCTGTATGGCCCACCACCGGTAGGGGTGAGAAAATAGTTTAGTCTCTCTCTGCTCTTTGCTCAGACAATCCTTGGCTACCATGATGACATTTCGAACAGGGATGCAAGGTATGGTGGTGAGTCAGTGACATAGATCTCAGCAGGAGTATCTACTCTACTTTGCCTTTTCCTCACCTTTCATTCGATTCAGCTCCCTCTTTCTTGAGCACTTGTCATGTGTTAATGACAAGAAAGCATAGCCTCAGTTAAAGTTCCAATGTAAAATGCCACATATTTCAACATGAAAAAGATCTAAATAGGCAGTAGAGCACTAGATACCAGTTAATTTCCCTGTAATATCCTTTGTTGTTCTGCAAATCAGCAAAGAAACATTTGCAGTTCTGTATTTTCATCAGTAGGTTGGGTTAGCAAATTGTACAGTTGTTACTACATAATAGCAGGAGTTGCCTGTGGTGAGACACCATGAGTTTCATAGTGTGTCCCTGATGGGGAAGGCCAGATTTTCAAAATGACCTCACCCTCATGTATGAATCTGACACTGACACACACACACACACGCGCGCGTACATGTGTCTTTGCATGCACAGAAACCCCACATTTTCCCATGTTTATAGATACAAATCAGCGAGCTAGTTGTTTAGCTATCCAAACTTTGCATATACATTTAGGGAATGGGGGAAATCAAAGTAAATGCATTTATCTTTTAATTTTAATCTAATGGATGATGAACTGGAAACGATGGAAGAAATATCTGATATATGTAAAAAGCTGGAAATACATGTCATCAGTGATCTCTGCAGTCAAAACAACTGTACGTAAGCATGGAATATGATGGAGAGGAGAATCAAACATCTTGAGCAAGACACACATGTCTTGAGGACATGCTTTATGAACCTGGCTGACTTGTATTTAACAAATCCTTATCCATCAAGTATTAAATATGAAATGGGACCTAGTATATTTTAGTGCTTGAAACTAATCCTGCAGAAATATCCAACAGACTTGCACCACAATACAGAATATGGTAATTTAAAATATGACCAGAGATGTGTGATCAGAGGAGATGTGCTCTGAATTGCAGCTCAAAAGGAGGAGGACTTAATAAGAGAGTGATATAAATTGTTGGTATTTCTCAATTTGAGTCCAGCAGCAAAATGGAAGAGAAAAGAACATAATGTTATAAACATGTATTTGAAATTAATGGATTTCATCTTTCCAGCACAACTCCAAGTGATTTATCCAAATGAAATCTTTCTATTCAGGGTTGTGACCTGTGGATCAAAGAGGAATAGAAAGTACAGTGTGATTTGAAAAGCTGCAGAGAAGGACTGTTTCAAATCAGACTGTCAGAATCTTTTAAACTCTCATTTACAATTTCTGTTGATTATAAATACAACCTACAGAGTAAAGCCAATAAACTCTGTCTTGTTTGTTTTTATGTCAGGAAAGTGTGAGTAACTTGTTCTTCCTGGGCTTTGTATCACCCATACTGCTAACACAGTAACAACATGTATGATTTCTATAGGCAGCAGCCAAATAACTTTACAGTGAATCTTGTTGCTTTCATTTCAGAGTTCAGTTTTAATGATTGTTAACTAACTGAATGAATGCTCAGCCCCCTCGTTATTAAAACCGTTTGCCCCTTGCAAATGACGTATGGATGTTCAGTATTCAAGAGCTCATATCCTTAAAGGTGTTGGTTGAATTGAAATTAATCCATTGAAGTCAATAGGAATTGCAGATGGGTAGCACTTTGCAGGAGATGTCACAAGTTATTTATAGTACAGTCATGCCTATTTTCTGCTGCTTCTCCTGTGTGTACTCAGGCCACAAAAGAGTAGCATGGACATGGTAAAGCTGTGCAGAATGATTGATTCAGTATTAGCAAATTATGTTTAAATGTCCCAAGGGTGTAACCCATACCAGAAAATACAGGGCAAGGATGTTGTGATCATTGTAGCCTGTTACCTTAAATTACAAGGTGGAGTGAATCATCTGTGCTCTGTATGCTAGCCGTTAATTGTAAGAATATATAAGTGTGTGACTTACTTTACTTCAGCCTTTAAGGGTTGAGCCTTGTGGTTCAATATAGCCTACTATTTGCAAATTCCTTTGGGAGTGTCCTGGATGAAAGGTGCTGTTATACATGCACTGTCTTAATAATAAGAAGACAGCAATTATCTGCAGAAAATAACACTGTGATAGTCATGATGGCTCCCTGAAAATAAAGAGAACCTGCAATTATCATGGGAATAAATCTTTAACATGTAAATGTAGAATGTCATTGATTTGTTAAAATTTGAACAATGAAAACATTCCTCTTTTAAACTCTTAAAGTAGCAATTTCATTATTGATACATCATGCCTTGGAGCAAAATTATGCACTGGAATGTGGAAACGCTGGGTCCCTGACCAACCTGTAAATTGATTTTAAACTCCTATTTTCTGCAGGCAAAACTGCTCCAAATTCTAGTCAAAAAATATTCCTAATCTTTATTAATGCGTAGGCATTAATTGGGATGTGTGAAGAGCCTTTGTTTAATTTTCATGACTGTTGCCACCACTCTGCTGCTTTTCTTGGAGCATAAAATAAAGTCAATGTAGATCATCACTTTCTGACAAATGTTATGCTGTGCTCTTGGAATTGTTTAATGCATATTTATACCAGCATGAGATCTGAAGCTATGTAGTTTCATGTTTGCTCTCTCACTATTTTATCTCTGATCCTGCTACCACTGAGACAACACCAAACCTCCCATAAGGCTCCTTAGATAAAACATACAGCAAAAGTAGCTTTCCTAAGGAAAGGCCTCAATTCAAAGGCTATTAAATCAATGGACATTGTCTCATTGATATCAACAGGCTTTGGATCAGGCCTCAACAAGAGGTTACAGTAGAAGCACTTCTGAATTCTGTTTTGATCTTATGTCTTACAGATTAATAGAGAAGCTGAATCTGGGATTTTTGATTGGAACACAAACCATTCCAGTCCAGCATTGTTTTATTTTACCAAACTCTTAGCTCCCTAGTTGGGTAATTAAGAGCCGCAAAGCTGCTGTCCACGTGGACTGGTGCTGACATTTCTCGTCCACCTGCCAGAGCCTCTCCAGCTAAACCCAGAGACATGGCAACGAATGGAACAAAAGTTGCAGATGGACAAATCTCCACTGAACTTAGTGATGCTTCAATCACCAATGACAAGCCTAAAACCTTGGTAGTGAAAGTACAGAAGAAGAAAACAGATATTCCAGACCGAGACAACTGGAAAGGAAGATTTGACTTTCTTATGTCCTGTGTGGGTTATGCCATTGGCTTGGGGAATGTGTGGCGATTTCCATATCTTTGTGGCAAAAATGGCGGAGGTACACATTTTATTTTATGTTTGTAGCCTGCAGTATATATTTAGACTAGACCTCCCCACAACATGTTTATTTTAACATTAAAGTGTAAGTTGCTGCTAATCTTTTTCCACCTATAAAAATAAGAAAATTGTTTGTTTGGTGTGGCAGGGAGGGTGCCATCAAGGAATTGGTTATAGCTCCTTGATTCTCAGGGTGGATTTCACTGCTGTGGGGCCTGTGGAGGTCAGAGCAGCCTGGGGGCTGGCAACTTTAATTAGCCATAGCTGGGGCACATTACAGTACCTCCTCCTCACCCACTACACCTAGGATGAATTTGTGGGGAGATGGTGCGAGGGCTGGCTACACCAGCTGTGAGCTTCCCATTGCAGGGTAATTCTCATCTGGCCAGATCCAGCTACTTTCCTTCCCCTTTGTGCCACCTGAACTATTTTAAAAGCAAGCATTCCAAACGATAGTGGGTAAAGTCCCTTTCTCTGTGACTTTCTAAAGGCATTCATGAATGTTAGCTATTTTGAATAATCAAAATAAAAATGATACCATGAAAAAAATCTGCTGTATAATAAGTATGGAAGTATCGGACTCTTCATAAAAATGTAGATTTAAGATAACTTTTCCCTGTAACAGACCACTTGCTGTATTCCTTTTAGGAGCATTCCTGATTCCATATTTCCTTACTTTAATTTTTGCTGGAGTTCCACTGTTTCTTTTGGAATGTTCCCTTGGTCAGTTCACATCTATAGGAGGCCTCGGAGTCTGGAAGCTTGCTCCAATGTTTAAAGGTACAATATGAGATTTGTATTAACATCTACTGTTCTGATACTTCTAGGTCACAGAAGCTGTTCAATGCACTTACAGAGCACATACAATGTTCCTTCATTTTTACTTTGCTCATTTTTTTAAAGAAACATCTGATTTTTTGAAGTGGGGCTGAAACTTTCAAAGTCATCTAAAGGATTTAGACACTCAGATTCCATTAAAATTAATAGAAGTTGGGCATCCGAATTTCTTGAGTAGTTCTGAAAATCTCAGAATAAATGTTTTACTTAGTCTTATAAATTTATATTTCTGATAGAATATAGAATAGTAAAGATTGTTTTGAATAGTTCTATGTGGAGCAGGTATAAAACATAATGGTTTCAGTTCAAAGCAGTGTCAGACAATCTCCTTTTATCCTGGTTCATATGGGTTTTCAGCCCCTATTATTTATTAATATTATTATTTGTATTACAATAATGCCTAGAGGACCCAATAGAATAACTTTAAGTTTGAACTTCAGAGCAAAACTTAGTCCAAACTTCTTAGTTTTTCCTGGTTTGAGATGCCAACAGTGAGAAACCATGAGTTTTGTCTTGGTTGTAAATGAAACCACAGCACCCAGAGCTAGGGCTTTGGGTTAGTAGTGAAACCTGAAATGAAACAAGTTTCAAATATGTATTCAAAAGTTAGTTCTGCTCCGCACTACAGTACACATTTTAGCTTTCCTGCATTGCTATCTGTGTGTGTGACTTTCCCCGTCGAATGCAGACCATGCCATACTTATTCTCACCTTGTCCCACTCTTGTCTGGATTACTGCAATAGGACTACACCTGGAGAGCATTTTGGAAAATTCAGGCGATGCAGGTTACAGCTTACATAATGGTGTTTCCCACAGATAACACATTACATCTGTGCTCTATAGTGTACACCAGATCTTCTCCAGGCACAATTCAAAATACTGACTTTGATCGGCAAAGTCTTTTATGGTTTGGGTCCCATGTACCTCTGAGATCAGCATGAATACCATACAGTCCCTCGAGGGGTTCCCGTGGGAAGCTGAGGGTGGGGTATTCTCAGTGGATAGCCCACAGTTCTGCTCCCTGTCTTTGGTCCAACACAGCCTGAGTTTTCTGGCTGCTGGAGGATAATTATTCTCTATCCACAGGCAGTTTCTGAGGGACCAGGGTTGAGGTGTGGTGACTGACTTGAGGAAGCAGCATGGTAGAGTGTGGGTTTGTGGGTTGGGAGCTTTTCATATGTATTGAAACAAAGTACTGCACATAAAACTAGGCCTCAGTTTTCAAAAGTACCCGCTCATTTTGGGGTGCCAACTAGAGACATCTAGGAGATGTTTGTTTTTGTTATTTTCAGAAGTGCTAAGCACCACAACTCCAGTGGAAGTCAATAGAAGTTGCAAGGGTTTATCATGTCACAAAATCAAGGATCAGGTATCTCAATTTGGGTACCCAAAAACATGAATCACCTAAAATTAGTGTCCACTTGTTATAATGCTACTTCTAGAGTTTCAACCGGGTACATGATCAATAAATCAATACGATGTAATTGTTCTGTATATGTTGTTTCCCCTTCCAACTGCCACCATTTGTATTAGTGCTGATGTTAAAAACATTGCTAAGAATAGTAGAAAAATCTCTAATATTCACTTTGTTTTGTTTTCCTGCAGGTGTGGGGTTAGCAGCTGCCGTCCTGTCCTTTTGGCTAAATATTTACTACATTGTGATTATTTCTTGGGCCATATATTACCTATATAATTCATTTACTACTGTAAGTGTGTGTGTACTTTTGTTTTAATAGAAGAAACAAAAACTTGTTGCTGAAAGCTGCTTAATCCAATCCACCTCCTTGTAAACATCACTGTAGATTGAAAAAATAATTTTTTTGAGAACTAAATTGAACAGAACCTCTTATTTAAGTAGAGAAAGTTTAAAAAATATAAACAAAGCACACAAAATCTCCCTTTTCCCCAACAAAAATTTAAACTGAAAAAAATGTATTCACGTTTTTTCGTTCAGAAAAATTACAAAATGAAACTCAGTGAAAATTTCATTTGGATTCAGTTTTTCTAAAAGCCAAAAATTACCAAAATGTGAGAATTTCAGATTTTTTCTCCCTATTTTCAATCATGATTGCATGGAATGAATGAGGTTTTGGTCCCTTAGACACCCACCACTTTTTTTCTCTTCCTTTTTCTCCTTTTATATTCTGTAACTTCTCAAAACTTCTCTAATTTTGGAAAAGTTAGAGTGGCAATGTTGCAATGTTCTGTTTTTCCTTTTGCCACTCTGTAACTTTTCCAGTGCTAACAAAGTTTTGAAAAGATACAGTGGAAAAAGTGATGGAGGAAAAAAAATGTTGGACATTATTCACTTTGTTGCACTTAGTGGGAAAAAGAAGGAAGACAGAAAAATGGGGGGGAGAAGGAAATTCAAAATGTTTTTGGTTTTCAAAAACTGAAACAAAACAAATTTCAGTTTCAAAGAAGTTTTTATTTCATTTCAGAATTTCCCCTTAAAAGATCAAAAGTGTTGTCAAAAGACCAAAAATGTTGTCTCAAGACATTTTCATGAAAAATAGTGTGTTCAAAGAAACCCTGTTTTTCATCAGAAAAATATTTCAGTTGAAAAATTTAAATGAGCTCTAAAGTTGAGTATTGTTTTTTTCAACAAGCAATATCACTAAAATAAAGGTCTATTATAACTGGAACTACAGTGAGCACATTGAAATTTTGGACTTATTAATTTCATATTTATTATTCATAATGTATTAAGCACCATTGCTGTACAACTGGACCCACTCATGCAGTTTTTATGAAGTTCTTACCCAGTCAAAACTCCTATTAAAATGAATGAGAGTTTTGCCTGAGGACAACACACTTCTTGTAGAGGGCAGTCTAAATCAATCTTCATTCTCTTCCACTATATGCTGAATTGAATTTCATGGAAACTTAAGTGGTATTCCACCCATATGTGTGATCTATACATTGTATGAGATGCCTTCCATTTAGTTCTCATCAGAGCAAGCACAGGTAAAACAGATCTGATCTTGTGTTCCTTATTTACCAAGATGCTCCACCCTTCTCCCCCAAAGAGAAAGAAAGAAACAAACAACAATGTAGCACTTGGTGAGCATAGAACAACAACTCCTCTTTCGAAACATTTTTCTCTATGCTGCCATGTTGTTATAAGATAGAGGCCCAGATTCTCTGGGCTGGCCAAACTCTGTTCGTCAGAAGACCATGGATGGGGGAGGACAAAGATAGCTTTTCTGCATCTTTGGGGTTCCCTAATCCTGAGATTGGTTCAGTTCCCCTCAGTGCATTTTAGAGCAGCCTCAAGCCAATTTGTAACAGCCTCAAGGCAGTTTGTAAATTAAAGAGGTCAGTTAAGGCAGCTGTATGACTAATTTGTGCCAATGAAGTGTCTGAAAGGGGCCATGGTAGAGCCAAGAATCTGGCTCAGTTTGTTGATGATGTTTTGTTGTTCAGTATTGTGCATGCCACAATGGAAATTCAGCTTCCATTAGTCTCTTTCGACTTGGCTTTTCTAAGGAAGCTTCATTTTGCTTCTCATTATTTTCTATAGTTCGTATTTAAGAAACTTTTGTTTTCTATAAATTTAAAAAAATGGGTAGAAAAAACAGTTTGGTAAAGCCACTTTCAAAACACATTAAATTGAAATGAATACATACTCCATCATAACTTGCATCTTGTTTCTGGACAAGCTCTTTAGTTAGGGACTTAAGGTGTTTTTATGATTCATAGATTTAAGGCCAGAAGGGACAATTATCGCCATCTAGTCTGAGCTCCTGTACAATACAGGCCATAGAACTTCACTCAGTAATTTCTGCATCAAACTCATAATGTCTGTTTCAGCTTTAACATATCTTTTAGTCTTGATTGAAAGTGACAGAGAATCCACCATGTTTCTAAGTGAGTTGTTCCAATGGTCAGTTACCGTCACAGCTAAAAAGAATTGGGCCTTATTATTAGTCTGAATTTGTATAGCTTCAGCTTCCAACCACTGGATCTTGTTATGCTTTTCTCTGCTACATCTAATATCAGAAATGTCTTCCCCATGTAGGCACTTGTAGACCATGATCAAGTTACCTCTTAACCTTCTCTTGGATAAACTAAATAAAATGAGGTTCTTGAGTGTCTCACTATGAGGCATATTTTCCAGACCTTGAATAATTCTTGCAGCTCTTTGTTGAACCCTTTCCAGATTTTTCAGTATTATTTTTTAAATGGGAACTTCAGAACTGGACACAATATTTCAGTAATGGCCTCACTAATGTTGTATACATAGGTAATACCATCTCTCTACTCCTACTTGAAATTCCTCCTCTTATCTATCCAGAGATTGTGTCTGCTCTCTTACCTACAGCATTGCACTGGAAGCTATTGTCCAATTGGCTATCTACCATTACTCCCAAATACTTTTCAGTGTCACTCCATTTCAAAATATTGTCTCCCATCTTGTAAGTATGACACAAGTTCTTTGTTGCAAGATATATGACTGCATTTAGCTGTATTAAAGTGCACATTGTTCAAACCAAAGTGTACTTGACCAAACAGTCCAGGTCAGTATGTGTAACTGACCTGCCCTTATCATTTCCTCTCCACCATTTTTTGTGTTATCTGCAAATGTTAAGAAATGATTTTATATTTTTTCCAGATTATTGATAAAGATATTGAATAGCACTGAGTCAAGAGCAGATTCCTGTAGAATCCCACTAGAAACACCCCTTAGGATAATTCCCCATTTATTTATACAGTAATTACTTTGAGATATATCAGCTAACCCAGGGGTTCTCAAACTGGAGGTCGGGACCCCTCAGGGGGTCATGAGATTATTACATGGGGGGTCACAATCTGTCAGCCTCCACCCCAAACCCTGCTTTGCCTCCAGCATTTATAATGATAAATATATAAAAAGTGTTTTTAATGTATGAGGGGGGTCACACTCAGAGGCTTGCTATGTGAAAGGGGTCACTAGTACAAAAGTTTGAGAACCACTGAGCTAACCAGTTACTGAGCCATTTAATTTGCACTATACTGGTTTTGCATAGCACTGATATTTTTTATGGGACTAAGTCAAATGCTTCACAAAAGTCTAAGTCTATTAAGTCAATACAGCAGCCTTGATCAAGCAAAACTGTAATCTCAAAAAGGCATCAAATCTGTTTGTTGACCGTCCTTTATTTCTTTACTGCTTGCATCCCATATCAGTCTTTTCATGATCTTTCCCGGCATTTATATCAGCCAACCAGCCTATAATATCCTAGGTCATCCCATTCACTCTTTTAAAATATTGGTGAAACATGTAGTTTTTTCCAGTCCTCTGGAACTTTCCCAATGTTCCAAGATATATTAACAATCAATTTTAGTGATTCAGAGAGCCCCTCAGCCAATTCTTTTAATACTCATGTGTGTCCTGTTGATTTTAAAAGGTTTGACTTTAATAGTTTCTGTTTAACATCCTTGTGAGTTACTAATGGAATAGAAAGTATTTCCTTATTACTGTAAGACAGTGGTTCTCAAACTTCTGTGCTGGTGACCCCTTTCACATAGCAAGCCTCTGAGTGTGACCCCCTAATAAATTAAAAACACTTTTTTATATATTTAACACCATTATAAATGCTGGAGGCAAAGCGGGGTTTGGGGTGGAGGCTGACAGCTTGCGACCTCTCATGTATTAACCTCGCGACCCCCTAAGGGGTCCCGACCCTCAGTTTGAGAATCCCTGCTGTAAGATGTGAATACATCATCCTGCTTCTTTACAAATACAGAACATAAATATTTATTGAAAACTTCTGCTTTTTTCACTCATGATTGACAATTTTACCATCCTTATCTAATATTGAACAAATATAATATTGACCTCAATACCTGGGAAGCTATTAGGGAAATGTATAAAACATTCCATTTGCAAATACTTGAAGGATGAAGGAGTGATCACTAGCAGCCAGCATGGATTTAATAAGAACAAATCATGCCAAACCAGCTGGATTTCCTTCTTTGACAAGGTAACTGGTTTGGTGATAGGGGGAATGCAGTGGACATAATATACCTGGACTTTAGCAAGGCTTTTGACACAGTCCCAAATGACATTCTCATAAGTAAGCTGAAGAAATGAGGACTCAGCAGAACTACCATTAAGTGGATATATAATTGGTTATACAGCCACAAACAAAGAGTAACTATTAATGGAATGATGTCAGATTGGAGGGAGGTTTCAAGTGGGGTTCCACAGAGATCTGTTCTGGGTCCAGTGTTATTTAACAGCTTTATTAATGACCTGGATGTAGGAATAGAGAGCATACTGATCAAATTTGCAAATGGCACAAAGCTAGAGGAGGTTGAAAACATTTTGGAGTATAGCACTAAAGTTGAAAGGTATCTTGATAAATTGGAGAACTGGGCTCTAAACAACAAAATGAAATTCAACAAAGGCAAATCTAAGGTGCTACACTCAGGGAAGATTAACCAAATGCACAAATACAGAATGTGGGATAACTGGCTTGGCAGCAGCACTGCTGAGAAAGATCTGGAAGTTGTGGTGGATCACAACCTCAACATGAATCAACAATGCAATGCTGTTGTAAAAAAAATCAAATGCAATTTTGGGTTGCAGTAACAGAGGCATAGCATGCAAGTCACAGGTGGTGATAGTACCACTCTACTTGGCGCTGGTTAGGCCTCAGCTGGAGTACTGTGTCCAATTTTGGTCACCGCTGTATAAAAAGGACATAGAGAAACTGGAAAGGATCTAGAGGTGAGCGACAAGTATGATCAAAAGGATGGAATGGAAGCCATATGAGCAAAGGCTGGAGGAACAGGGTATCATTAGTTTGGAAAAGAGGAGATTAAGCGGGGACACAATAGCAATCTTAAAATACTTGAAAGACTGCCATTAGAAAGATGGAGAACATTTGTTCTCTTTTGCCACAGAGGGCAGGACAAGAGGCAATGGGTTCAAATTATAACATAGCGGATTTAGATTAAATCTCAGGAAAAACTTCCTAACTGTAAAACCAATAGGACAATGGAACAGACTGCCTAGGAAAGTCGTGGAAGTTCCTTCACTAGAGATTTTCAAAAAGAGGCTGGATAGCCATCTGTCTTGGATGGTTTAGACACAACAAATCCTTCATCTTGGCCACTACAGGACCCTTAAATTCCCTTCTAACCCTATGGTTCTTTGAGACTATGATTCAATACCAATATTAGGATGTTGTTAGTTGATGATGCATTTAAAGAATTTCTTCCTATTTTCCTTAACCTTACTGGCCATAGATTTGTCATTGATACCTTTCAGCTTTCTTAAACATTTTCTTAAAGCATTCATAAACAATTCCCAAGTATCAGTCACACTTTTATTTTTTCCTCCCACTCAATTCTGCTCAAGATCACTTTCAGCTCTGGGAAATTGGCCCTCTTAAAGAACCAAGTTTGTTTGTTTGTGACTCTATTCTATTTGCACATAACATTTTCTGGATTTTGCATAACATGTTCTTCATGAAACAAAGTTGTTGGTAGTCTGGTATATGCTAGTAGCGTAGGATTGGAATCTAAATTGGAGTATTTTGACTTTCAATTCCCATGAAGTCTCTGATAAACTTACTCTGTGTGCTGTAATATGTGCAGTAGTCTGCAATAATACATAAAATCATTGGCTTCCAAAAGTATGACTATCAACAGGGTATATATTTTATTGACATCAGTGTTGTCCAAAATTACTTGTACAGATATTCAGTCATTGGATTCTGTTTTTTATCAAAACATCAATTCTTAAAGTAAGGAACACTGTTGTATAAAATGCCACTGGAAAATAGCAATTGTAGTTCAAGTTCCTGTAAACATCTCTCCTCCTCAGTCTGAGAGGGAACCTGAAACCTTTGGATGTGGTGTGCTCAACAATAGTCACATTTCATTACCTTTAATTTAACAAGGACTCCTGAGCTCCTCTCCAGAGCAGCCATAGCTTAAAGAACTGTCAATACGCTCTCACATTTTGAGAGGCATAGCTGATTCTGAAACATTTTTGTCTGATATGGTGAAGAAAGGAGGAAACGTTTTCACATTTGATTCATATGATAGAGAAGAAGTTAAATAACTTTTATGGCAGACATTCCCCCCCAGGACATACGTGCAGTGCAGAACTCAACCTACATTAGTTTTCGAGTCAGCTGTCATTCCTAGTTAGAGGATATACCTGAGGTAATGTTTACTTGTAAAACATTGTTAGTAGCTTGTCTCATATTTTTTCTTTTTAAATAGACTCTTCCTTGGAGACACTGTGGAAATGCATGGAACACAGAGCGCTGTTTCTCCAACTACAGTATAGCAAATACCACCAACATGACAAGTGCTGTGCTTGAATTTTGGGAGTAAGCTGAGCAGAATCTTTCTATACATCATTTGTGTGCATATGCATAGTTCAGCTTGTTATAATACATATACATACTCACTTCAGGATAAGCAGTTGTCAAATGTGCCATTCTTTTTGCTGATTCTAGACGCAACATGCACCAAATGACAGATGGACTGGAAAAGCCAGGGCAAATCCGATGGCCATTAGCGATTACACTGGCAATTGCCTGGATTCTAGTGTATTTTTGCATCTGGAAGGGGGTAGGCTGGACAGGAAAGGTAAGATTTAGAACTGTTGTAAGTGCTCTTAAACTAAAACTGTACCTATTTTGCTCAACCAAGTATTCTGAAAATTCATAAGGCAAGATGTACTAGTGACAGCCATCTTTCTGGAAAATGCCTCTGAGATATTGAATGCTGCCTTACTACAAAGTTTAAAATCTTCCATTTTTTTCACCCTGGATTTCTTTGTAAAGCATTTTGTAACAGTGTATGAAGGGTTTTGATAATTACTCCAAAATTACTTGATAATTATTAAAAATGAGAGAGAGCAAGAGAGAGACCAGATGGGTGAGGGAATTTCTTTTGTAGCATCAACCTCTATTGGTGGAAGGGGCAAGCTTTCAAGCTTCAAAGAGCATTTCCTCAGGTCTGGAGAAAGCTATTATAGTCTCCAAGCTAAATACAAGATGGGACAGATAGTTCTGCATAAGGGGTTCACACATATTGTAGAACTCCACTTAAAATGAAGTGGGCAATTGCCTATTCATCTCCTGGAACCAACACAGCTACAACAGCACTGCAATCAATGACTAAAAATGTCCATACAGAAATAATGAAAAGCTTCACGAAAAATGGGTCAATTTAAAACCATGTAAAATGGATGTAGATGTGATGTACACCTCCCTGCACCACAGTTGGTGAATCTGGCCCAATATGTTTAGTAATGTACCTGTACCTGTCACATGTACTTTGCACAAAATCCTGCGTGTAAGAAGAAATTCACAACTTCATACTTTGGATCAACAAGTAAGTCCCTGCTTAATAAAGCAGCTCTATGTATGTGGAGGCGCGGGGGAGAGGTTATAGTTTAAGGACTTAATTCTTAGCTACCCTAAGACTTCTTTGCACCACAATGGCAGTGTAGAGGGGAGCAGGTTGGTTACATCCAGTTTGAGGCCCCTTTACCTTGCATGGGCAGGTTAAAACAGCCTTAGAATAAATGAGAATCAGGCCACAGAAACTGAAACGTGCAACAGTTTGGATATTATCATTCAGGGTCTTCTGTGACCATCAATACTTATAAATCCCATACTAGACAATTAAGTGTTTATGTTAAACCATAAATCTACCACTAGGACATATGCTTTCCAATACTCCTGTATTCTCATTACTATATTACCTATATTGTGAATAGCCGCTGGTGATAGTAATATAATTGCAGTGTATTTACCAAAAACTACATTCACTGTACATTAACTACATGCATTTGAAATGTAGCTACAGTATAATTCTAAGCTCTGACCTTTATGCAACTGCACATTAGGCTGGAAAGGGTACAAAGAGCCTTTCCCCCTTGCACAGCCCTTGCTGGGGCCAGACAAAATTGCTGTCGTGCTGCAGGGAAGATAAGGACTACTCCCTTCCTACTTCCCTGGGGATGGCCTGGGACTGGGAACAGCATTTATCATAGACACTTGGGCTTCACTGTGTTTTTATGTTGTGCCCACTACCCCTTCTGTGATTAAAAAACCACCTCCCCAAATTAGCAAATCCTGGGAAAAAGTGCCATGGAGGTATGTGCTGCTGCGGCTCATTGTCTGTAGCAGCAGCTGCAGTTTACTGCTGGGTTGGGGTGCAGGATTCTACACCATCAGTCCCCACATAGGACATTGGCCTTTGTGCAGGGGACCAGAATTTGGCACTCCAACAAGATATAAAACACTATCATTCAGCAGCAAAATACAGATAATTGAAAGGAGGTAATTTAGTGACTGTTGAGTGCACATCTGCTCCCTTGGATCTTGGAGTCATCATAGATAGTTCTCTGAAGACATCAACACAGTGTGCAGAGGCAGTCAAAAAAGCAAACAGGATGTTAGGAATCTTTAAAGAGGGGATAGAGAATAAGACAGAGAATATATTATTTCCCTTATATAAATCGATGTTACTCCCACATCTTGAATACTGTGTACAGATGTGGTTTCCTCATCTCAAAAAAGATATACTGGCACTAGAAAAGGTTCAGAGAAGGGCAACTAAAATAATTAGGGGTTTGGAACGGATCCCATATGAGGAGACATTAAAGAGGCTAGGACTTTTCAGCTTGGAAAGGAGGAGACTAAGGGGGGATATGATAGAAGTATATAAAATCATGAGTGATGTCGAGAAAGTAGATAAGGAAAAGTTATTTACTTATTCCCATAATACAAGAACTAGGGGCCACCAAATGAAATTAATGGGCAGCAGATTTAAAACAAATCAAAGGAAGTTGTTCTTCACACAGCCCACAGTCAACTTGTGGAACTCCTTGCCTGAGGAGGTTGTGAAGGCTAGGACTATAACAACATTTAAAAGAGAACTGGATACATTCACGGAGGTTAAGTCCATTAATGGCTATTAGCCATGATGGGAGAGGAATGGTGTCCCTCGCCTCTGTTTGTCAGAGGGTGGAGATGGATGGCAGGAGAGAGATCACTTATGTTCCCTTCATATAGATTGAAGATGACATTCAGATGATTTGGCACTTATCTGAAGAGAGAACTAAGGCTATGTCTACACTACTGCAGTAAGTCAACCTAAGTTATGCAACTCCAGCTACGTTTTTCACATAGCTTAGGTCGACTTACTCCAGTGTCTATACAGCGCTGGGTCAACGGGAGACACTCTCCCATTGACTTACCTTACTCTTCTTGTTCAGGGTGGAATACCGGGTTGACCAGAGAGCGCTCTGCCAATTTAGAGGGTCTTCACTAGACCCGCTAAATCAACCCCTGGTGCATCAATCATCAGAGCATCGATCTGGTGGTAGTGTAGACATAGCCATAGTGTAGCTGTCAGATTCAGACTCCACTCTAGTGATGTTACCCTATGGCACTTAAGTGAACTTTGCACATAAATTTTGATGTGGCCAATTGAAGGCCTTCTTCTCACTGGTCAGTAAGAGCCATGCACCACTTTCAGGTTAAGCTGATAGTTGGACTTAGCCTGTTCAAAAGAAATGGCTGCCATCCAGAATTTCCCTTCTCCTCCTCCTTTCATACTTTCCAAGGAGGCAGCCAATCTGTTTTTGTGTCCTGACTTCACAACGGCCTATCCCAGGGCTTTTGGAAGCCAGATGATGTCAAGAACCAATGCAGGACAATTCTGTCACCAACAAATGTCTTCCACCTCTCCCCTCTCCCTGATGTAGGAACAGATCCCTGCTAGCAGGGATAAAGCTCATGGGATGGGAAGAACAGAGCCATATGGTGCTCTCCTCTAGGCTGAGCTCTGCATGGCAGCGCTGGTGCTCACACTGCCAGCAATGAGGACAAGAGAAGTGTGAACCAGGGCCTCGGGGCAGCCCTGACCTCTCCCCAGCCTCTTGTCCTAAGCGCAGGTGGAAGAGCAGTTGGAGGGGGGTGTTATTTACATTTGGTGAGTAGAGGATTCTGGACCTGGTATGTGGGAATAAAGAGCAATATACCATCACTTCCTCATCAAATTTGACCCTTGCCCAGTATTCCAGATTGAAAAACAAATCTGGGTTCCTTTCACTGTACTCTTGTGAAGCAAGTAGCTAAAGCTACTGAAAGTTAATGTAAAGAGCCCATTCTAACTCCATGCTCACAATTCCTTGTTTCTTTCTGTTAGGTGGTATATTTCTCTGCTACTTATCCATACGTCATGCTGGTTATCCTGTTCTTCCGTGGAGTGACACTGCCTGGGGCAAAGGAAGGCATTTTATTCTATATCACTCCTAACTTCAGTAAGCTTTCTGATTCTGAGGTAAACATTTAATTCTTGTAAACCAAAGTTCCATGCTAATTGCTCACCATTAACAGAGTATCTAAGCAGCCATCAAAGTGTACATCTATGCATAGTAAAAAAAAAATTGCTTTCTGCAATTAGGTCTGGCTGGATGCTGCCACACAGATTTTTTTCTCCTATGGTTTGGGTCTTGGTTCACTGATTGCTCTTGGAAGTTACAACCCTTTCCACAACAATGTTTACAGGTAAACATATTGTTATTTGTATTATAGTAGGACTTAGACATCCCTACTGAGATCAGGGCCGCACTGTGCTGGTGGCTGTACAAGTATGTAGCAAGAAACATTTCCGGATCCTAAGATTAAATAATCTAAATAGAAAAGACCAAAGTAGTAGTATCCCCATTTTACTAAAAGGGAATTGAGGCCCAGAGAAATTGTGACTTGTCCAAGGTCACAGAGGAAGTATGTCAAAGAATTGAATCCAGAAGTGCTGAGTCCCCAGTCAAGTGCCTTAAACATAAGACTATCATCCTTCCTCTCAATGAGGATAATAGAAAGTACTGGAAGGTAATCAGTATTACTTTATTTATTAGTCTAATGCACCTCTTTCTTTGTTTCAGGGATTCCATCATAGTGTGCTGCATAAATTCATGCACAAGTATGTTTGCTGGCTTTGTCATCTTCTCCATTGTTGGATTCATGGCTAATGTCACAAAGAGGTCTCTTGCAGATGTTGCAGCATCAGGTAGGCAACCTATTTCTTTAAGCAATTCAGTCGTATCCATTAGTCTGTTTACAGCAATATATATTTTATCCAATAATTCCATTTAATTATTTGTTCACACTTAAGATAGTCCAAGAAAGGTTTTAGGGCTTGCTGGAGCACAAGACTCTCATGCTGCTTTGCAGTTAAGATAAAGATGTGTAATGAAGAATGGAATTTCATTCTGTAGTAACCCTTAACCTATTTTGAAATGTATTTTTACAACGCACTAACTCCAAGATGTGTAAAGGTTTACATTATCCAGTAAAGGGCATATGAAAGGATTAACTAGCAGGTGTTGAGACAGGTGGAAAGTTGCAATGAAACAGGGAACTTTGGAAACACCTGTTGAGTTTTTGCTTAGTTTGATTTCAGTGAACTAAAACTAAAAGTGATGGTCAGTTGAAATGTCCATGTTTCCACCTGGTTTGGAGCTAAACCATGAATCATCCCAGGTTCACTCAGAAAACTTCTGATATTGAGAAAGTTTCCACAAACCTACTCTGAGTTCTGAGCTTCCAACAAAATCAGGCTGGTTTCACCATTTTTGTTCCAAACGGTTGCACAACCTGTGTCTACCAAAAGAGGCAATAGCCAGGGGCCAGAATCAGGGCTGTCCTTAGGATTTATGGGGCCCTATGCAGTATTATTAAACTGGTGCCCCTATCCCCGATGGCAGCCCGGGCTTGCATGTGTATTTTAGATCAGGGTGGTCTTTTGAAGGATTTATTTAAAAAACTATATGTCTGAAGATCCAAGCATTTATGACTAAAGATTAATACTCAGATTGTGCATCTAAAAATCTATGCAAGGATTTTTTAGATATGTGATTTTATAATCTTCAGCAACACACTAATTAAATATTTTTAAAGCAAATTTTAAACTAAGGTCCTGTAGACTAACATTTTCTGAGTAAAGTAAATATTACAGTGATGCACAACAGTTTTTGTCAGTAAATTCAGAAACTGACAGTATATACCTGGGGATTGGCAAATGCTTGTTAAATGGCTTCATTACCACTTGAATGGCTCTTTAACAGTTTCAATGTTGTGCTAATAGGTCTGGCAGGCTGGAAGGCTATTTCACTTTTAAGTACTAGATCCCCTCTGGAGGAAAACTCACCAGGCTGCAGCAGGCAGCTGTGTTGGGAACTTGCAGGAAGGGTCAGAACAGAGATAGGAACTGGTGTGAGGGTGGACACGAAGACTGATTATTGACAAATTATTGATCACAATTGATTATCAACATATTTAATATTTCCCCTATTAGGCCCTTCAGCTCCTTGTTAACTCAGTTGCACCTTATACACACATACACATACAAAGAGAGAGATTAATATGAATTGTCTCTCAAGGCAGTCCAGAATAGGAAGGGCCAGCTCGACCATTTTTGCCGCCCCAAGCAAAAAAAAAAGCCACTACCAAAGCAAAAAAAAAAAGGCCGCCCAGACTGTGCCACCCCAAGAATGGACGGAATGCCACCCCTTAGCATGTGTTGCTTCCTCCGCTGGTTCCTGAAGCCGGCCCTGAGTATAGGGCCCTACAGCAGTGAACACTGAACAGGATGACTGCCTAACTGAGTTACTTACTAGCAAACCCAGCTCTTAGGGCACCTACTAGGGATCCAGCTTGTGCTAAGGAAAATGGATGACAGGGACTGCTACTTACAGGAGACAATATTAACAAATGGGGACACGTTCTGCCAGTCTGGTGCTTAACTGGGTGTTAAACAGGTGTGAAAATCTGAGCACCAGACCTTTGCTGTGGTGGGTCCCAAAGTAGAATAAATACAGATGAAATGCAGTGACCATCAGTTCTGTTTGTCTGTTTTTACTCATTCATCCATTATTTGATTGTCTGACTTTCCAATATGGTCATTACTTTTTCCTTACTGACTTATTTTCTAGGTACATAACCCTGTGACCCTCCAAGTCAATGGCAAAACTTCTGTTAGCAATGGGAGCAGGATTTGGCCCCTTATCAGGACAATAAGCTGGGTCTCCTGGTTAGCAGGAATCTGCTGTATTTTGCTTGAAATTCACTGACTTGACCTCAAGTGAAAAAGCTTAGCTTACTAGAGCTGATGCTTGCCACGACTCAGTTGCCATGCCAGGTATCCATACAGATACACAGCAACTGTAACCTCATGTTTCCGAGTAGCAGCCGTGTTAGTCTGTATCCGCAAAAAAAACAGGAGTACTTGTGGCACCTTAAAGACTAACAAATTTATTTAAGCATGAGCTTTCGTGAGCTACAGCTACAGCTCACTTCTTCGGATGTAACCTCATGGAGGAACATGCTGATAACTGTAAGTCACTGGCTGAGGGACACCAGAGTAGTGTGTCTTACCATGTTATTATGAATAACCCAATTATAAAATACCGTCTGGTCTTCTAATGAATAGAACTTGAATCCCAAGAACATTAACAGTCTTAAGTAGAACATAGGTGCAGAGGAGTTAGCCAGAAACCTAAGGACATGTAAAGTTCCCATTCGATGGCTGTGAAAGTCAATGGTGTGAGAAATAACTTTCTTGAGTTGTGCACTTGATTTCTATGTGACAGCATAAAGATTTCCAGTGGCACCTGTGAACAGTTGCCAACAATTCCAAACCTGGGTGCCAAACATTAGGCTCCTAAATGCATTCTAAGGCACCTGAGGCTCAGATCCACAAAGGTCCTTAAGTCCCCATTTTAGGCTCTACTGTGGTCCACAAAAGTCCTGTTAGGCTGCCACTGAACACTGTAGGTACCTAAACTCACTTGGTGCCTGTGTGTTTGCAGTAAAACTTCCCTCCTGCCTTTAGGAAACTGCACTGCTGCCTCACTCTAGACATCCAGTCACCTGTCTCATGTCTAAGTGCCAGAGCAATCCACAGAGCAGGGGAAGACAGGCATTTGTCTGCCTAGCTCATGTGCAGGGCCTGATCCGATACTCACACTCAGTCACCGCCTACTGGATCGGGTTCCATTCAAATTCAGGCCAGAGGTGGTGGTGGCCATACCCTGCTTATAACTGTTGCCCAGTGGTTAGAGCACTGTCTTAGGATGTGGGAGACTCAGGTTTAATTCCCCCCGCTGTCTGAGGACGTGAGAGGATTTGAACAGGAGTGTTTTTCTCAGGTGAGTGCTCTGCCCATTGTGCTAAGAGGGGCTCCCTCAGTCTCTCCTGTTGAAGCTGTTCCACTGTGGATAAATACTTAAATTGTCCTTGGGCCAGAGAGAGAGTGAGCATCCCTCTTAAGCCTGGTGGTTGGGGCACCCACCTTGGAAGACCCAGGATCCAGTCCCCGCCACTCCAATGTCTTTTTCCATCAGAAGATCCCTCGGCTCAGTGGTTAAAGCATTCTGTTAGGGGTGTGGGAGACCTCTGTTCAAATCTTTTCTCCCCGTCAGGCAGAGGAGGGAACTGAACCTTGGTCTCCCACATCTCAAGTGAGTCCTATTAATACTATGCTAAAGGTTCTAAGGTTGGCAGCAGCACCACTATCACCTCCAACTCTTGGCAAGATCTCGTGGGCTCTTCCTTACAATGTGAGATGAGCAGAAAGGAAACAGAAACAACGAGAATGTTTTCAGTGTGGGTCATTCTCTCTTTACAGTTTGGTTCTTACATTTTTTAAATAACAGACAAATATCAGAATGACCCAGAAGTACAGAATAGTTATGAGAGCAGTACAGTTATGGGGAAATTATTAAATGACCTTTCTGAATTTAAAAAAAAAAACACTTTCAACCCAGTTTACAAAAAAGCACTCTGTGTTAAGTAAAACACAGTTAATATGCTAAGAGATCATGAGTGGGCTAGTAATGTTTATTTTGTGTCATAATTATGTTTGGGTTTTTTTCCCAAAATACTACTCTACCTAGTGATGTTTGGACAGTGGAGAGAGAGTTAAGACAGAAGTGGACTAGTTCAGAGAGCTGTGTTGGTTTCTAATCTTGAATCAAACTCTTCTAATGTTGATATAGGACTTAATGTACATGGTACTTATTTTGGATTTTATTTGTCAATATTTTTTTCTTCCACATATTCAGAGCTTCACATCTCTTTGATTCTGAAAAAGTAATATGCAGTATCATGAATCTATGATATGGCTGTCTTTGGACTTAGGTTTTAATCAATATTATCAGCAGCTGCTCTTGTAAAGAGCCTTTCTGTAGAATCAGAGAGCACATGACTCTCTGCTCTGTATAGTGCTGTAATGCTACTTCTCTCAGCAATGTTGGTATAATAGAATATGCAAATAGTAATGAAAAATAACAGCCAGATGGCATTCCCTAGATTTCACAAACAGGAGATAGGCTACATAAATTGGGAAAGGCATCTTATGACATTTGCTATGGCTCTGGCTTTTGAAATATTATGTATATTTCATTTGACAATTACACTACAGATGCTGTGCAACAGCCAGATCTGGTTTGGCAGTTCCATATTCCTGCTGGGATTTGATTTTGGAAGCAGACTCTGTTTTGCTTATCAACTCATGAAGCAACACTGGAAAAAATGTGGTTCATATCCTGCGATTTGGATTAAGCTGTGAATAATGTTTGCTCCCTTTTGTTAGGTGTAGAGCATCATTATTATTAGAAAGGAGCTTGGGTCCACATGTGGATTTCATACATTATATATTATGTGCACATTAGTTCAAGGGTGTTTGGAGCTGGGATTTTTGGTCTGGTCCAGAGATAGGAACCAATTCCCAAATTTGGATGCAGATCCTAGTTCAGAATCCACAACCCAAAATTATGGAGCAATGCAGATCTGCTATATTGGATTGGGCCCACCTCTAATATTCTTTTTAAGCATGTAGGCTTGATAATACATGACATCTTTTCTGATGGGGTTGCAAGATGCAATCTGAAATATTTGGTCTTTGAGTCCTGATATAGTTATTCCTGACATCATTTTCTTTAAATGCTCCAATTTAATTTTGTAAAAAGTTGTACGAAGCAAGAGAGTTTTAAAGACACTACCATCACAACCTCTGCTCTGTTTCATTGGTGCATATGAACACAGCAAAAGCAAGGGCATATTTCTCTTTCTGGGATTTTTGCCATGTGGGAGGCATTCCAATCATATTTAATAATGGTGATCAGCAAAGGTCAAAGTATATGCAATGAGGATATTGGAAGGTAAGCATCTTGGAAGATGATAACATTCAGATATCTAATGTTGTTTGCTGCTTTGCTGTTCCAAAAGCTACAATATGTCCCCGCCAGTTATCACAGATGTACTTATTTTCTGTGAAAACTGAATAAAGATTATATTAAATTTACAGTTAATAACTAGGATATCCACTTTAGGAAGAGGCACTCCAATTTTATTTCTATGATTACTTTAGACTACTATGAGTTTCGCCATCAGCGTACCAACAGCTAGTTCCCAGTGTGCTGAGACAACAAAAACACACTCTTTCCTATTTTAATAAGGGTCATTTTCCCCCTTCACCTTCCACCCTTGTGCTTCATAGTAAAAAGACCATGAATACTGGGACCATTGCTGTTCTATGTATTCATAAATGATCTGGACAAAGGAGTGAACAGTGACATGGCAAAATTTGTGGTTGACACAAAATGACTCAAGATATTTAAGTCCAAAGTTGAAAGCAAAATATTACAGAAGGATCCCCCTAAACTAGGTGACTGGGCAACAAAATGGCAGCTGAAATTCAATGCTGAAAAGTGCAAAGTAATGCACATTGGAAAGAATAATCACAACTACACATACAAAATGGTGAGATCTAAATTAGCTGTTACCACTTGTAACCGGGTCCTTTCCTCGGCCCCCCCTGCTGCTGAGCTCTTTGCTGTTCCAATAAAGCACTGTGAGCCATGTCTTGATGCAGCACCCGTGGCTTTTACTCACACACAGTTCCCACCACCAGTGATACTATTTACAGAGCCTTACAGGTCTTACTATCTCCTCTTTTACAGGGAGTCTCTCCCAGCCTGGAGACTACCCTTTCCCTGGCCATTCCCCCCCGCTCTGGCTGCCAGCCAGCCTTTGTGGCTCTTCAATCTGCAGGCCCACAGGTGCAGCCAGTTCCAGAGGCCAGGCACCAGACTTCTCCCCAGCCCCAATCTATTTCCCCTGATTGGGGCTGGCTGAGCAGGGGCTAATTAGGTGTCCTTGCAGCAGCACCCTGCTACATACCTCCCCCCTTAAGCTGGCGCCAGGCCTGGTCTCCCTCAACCTCGCTTCCTTCGGCCTGGGACAATACTATGCGGTGGGGCCCCCTGCCCAGCTGAGGGACCCCCAGGAACAACCCGCTGGGGCTTTGGCACACGCCACCCACAAAAGGTGCATTCAGTAGGGGGTGGGGCACCCCACAGGTCCACCCTCACCCAGAGGTCCTCACACCATTCACACAGCTGGGCCGGCCGGTCCCGAGGCTCCCGAGGCTCCTCCTCCTGCTTCACTGGGGGTGTTGACTCAGAGCCCGCTGCTCCGAGTTGGCCCCCCGGTTCCGGTCCAGGCCCTCCGCCCCTGTGCTGCGGGGCCTCCCCCTGCTGATCGTCTTCTACCTCCCCAAGGGCTCCCTCCCCCAGGTGGTCCTGTCCCAGGAGCTCCCTGGGCTTCTCAGTCATTCCCCCCTGTTTGCTATTTTGGCTCAGTTGTCTAGGCTGTTCTAATTTTCCCCCTGGAGGTTGTAGGGCCTTCCCTTGCTCCGGATCCGCCTCTCCCAGGGCCTTGCCCTCCCTTTCCAGGGTTCTCTTTCCCAGTCGCTTCCCCACATCCGCCTTTCCCCTCAGGGGAAAGCACCAGTCCTGCCCTAGGACCACGGGGTAAGCTAACCCTTCAATTACCCCCACCCGCTTCCAGGTAAACCGCCCGTCCACTTCAAGAGGTACCTGGGCCACGGGACAACATTCCCTATCCCCATGGATGCATTCCACCCACATCCGTCCCCCAGGGATAAGCCAGTGCGGCTTCGTGTCCACCAGACCCCTCTGGGGTCTTTTCCCTACCCGCACCGGGATGGTGGCCAACCCACGCCTCCTTTCCCCTACCCCACTCCTAGTCCATCCACAAAAGTCCGCCGCCCCGTACTCCATCACCGGGCAGTCCCGACTTTTGTGTCCCAGCTGACCACACCGCTAACACACGAGCTGCCCCGGGCGGCTAGGGGTCCCCTTGGGCTCCTCCCATCGTTTATCCGGCAGCTTCACCCCGCCGTGCTCACGGGGTTCCTGCCCCCCTCTGGGTCCCACGGGACTCAGTGATCCCTCACTGGGAAGTCAACCTCCACATACTCCTCGGTCCTTTGCACGGCCGCTTCCAGAGTGGCCGGCTGATGTCGCCTCACCCAAACCCGCACACTGTCAGGGAGGCCCTGTAGAAACTGTTCAAGGACCACCTGGTCCATTATCTAGCCCACCATGTGGGCATCGGGCCTCAGCCACCGGGTTGCCCAGTCCGTTAACTTTTGCGCAAAGGCCCGGGGTCACACGCGCCCTGTCCACCAGGCTGCCCAAAGCTTCTGGCGGTATTTCTCGGCCGACAGCCTGAGGCGGTCCAAGATTGCCGCCTTCACCGCATCGTAATCCCTGGCTTGGGTCTCCGTCAGGGCCATATACACGGCCTGTGCCTCCCCGGTGAGATAAGGGCCCAGCCGCAGGGCCCAGACGGTCCGGTCCCAACCAGCGCCCAGGGCCACCCGCTCAAAGGTACCCAAAAAGGCATCGGGGTCATCGGCGGTCATTTTACAAAGGCTGAGGCCTGGAGTCTGGGTACCATCTCCCACAGCAGGACTCACCAATCTCTGCAGGAGCTGTTTCTGTACAGTCGACTGCTCTTTGATGAAGTCCTGGAGGGCTTTCTGCTGCTCTGTCTGCCAAACAAGGAGAGCCTGCCGCTCCACCTGGTGGGACTCCTGGAAGGACTGTAGCGTCTTTTGCATTTCAGTCTGTTGCTCAGCAAGCCATTGCAGGGTGCTCTCCATGCCCAGGCCGCCACACTGCGTCTATGGCAAGGATCCCGGACAAGCCCCCACATGTAACTGGGTCCTTTCCTCGGCCTCCCCTGCTGCTGAGCTCTTTGCTGTTCCAATAAAGCACTGCGAGCCTTTTCTTGATGCAGCACCCGTGGCTTTTACTCACACACAGTTCCCACCACCAGTGGTACTATTTACAGAGCCGTACAGGTCTTACTATCTCCTCTTTTACAGGGAGTCTCTCCCAGCCTGGAGACTACCCTTTCCCTGGCCATTCCACACACCACCCCTCCCCCCCTCTGGCTGCCAGCCAGCCAGCCAGCCAGCCTTTATGGCTCTTCAATCAGCAGGCCCACAGGTGCAGCCAGTTCCAGAGGCCAGGCACCAGACTTCTCCCCAGCCCCAATCTATTTCCCCTGATTGGGGCTGGCTGAGCAGGGGCTAATTAGGTGCCCTTGCAGCAGCACCCTGCTACACCACTCAAGAAGGAGATCTTTGAGTCATTGTGGATAGTTCCCTGAATACATCTGCTCAATGTGCAGCATCAGTCAAAAACTCAAACAGAATTTTAGGAACTATTAGGAAAGGAATAGATAATAAAACAGAAAATATCATAAATCCACGGTACACCCACACCTTGAATACAGTGTGCAGTTCTGGTTGCCTCATCTTAAAAAATATATATTAGAATTGGAAAAGGTACAGAGAAGGGCCAAGAAAATAAGAAGGGCCATGGAACACCTTCCATACGAAGAGAGATTAAAAAGACGGAGACCGTTCATCTTAGAAAAGCGACGTTTAAGGGGGGACATGGTAGAGGTCAATAAAATCATGAATGGTTTGGAGAAAGTGAATAGCGAAATGCTACGTACCACTTCATATAACACAAGAACTAGTCATCACCAGATGAAATTAATAGGCAGAAGATTTAAAACTAACAAAAGGAAGTACTTCTTCACATATTGCGAAGTCATCATGTGAAACTCATTGCCAGGGGATGTTGTGAACTGAGTTCAAACAATAATTAGATAAATTCATGGAGGATAGGTCCATCAGTGGCTATTATCCAGATGGCCAGGAATGCAACCTCATGCTCCGGATATCCTTAAACCTCCACCTGCCAGAAGCTGGTGCTGGATGACAGGATGGATCATTCAAAATTGCCCTGTTCTGTTCATTCTCTCTGAAGCATCTGGCCCTGACCACTGTCAGAAGACACTTCTTATGTTAGAGTAATGTATATTGCAATAGAAATCATCCCATGGAATAGCAAATGGTCCTATTCTAAATATTGGAAAGTGAATCTGCATCTCTATCAGAGCGATCTTTGATATTCATTTTATCTATTCTGCATATATCAGAGGGGAATTGTCTCCACATTTCCTAAGAACTGTTCTGGCTGTAGTTACAGCTATCACCAACTGTTTGAGTGTAGGTTAAAGGCAGAGATAATTCACCAAGGAGCCTGAAGATGCAAATTCTGTCCCAGGGAGGCAAGCATATTTGCAGTATTGAAACTCACAAAGGCAGCCTTTTAGGAGCAGCATTTTGAAATACTTCTAATTTACAACATTTGAATCGGAGATACCACTCACTTCTTTCCCTATAGCAGAGTCTATTTTCTCTCTATTATTTCCGTGATATAGCTATCCCACCCCAACTTGCACCTCATTAGTCTTCAGACTGTCAAACAAACCAAAAACACAAGTACCATAGAGTGCAAATACTTTCACCATCCTGTTGCATTGTATCAAAGCTAAAATAAAGATATACAATTAATAACCCATCTCTTGTTTCTGTTACCAGGTCCTGGACTGGCATTTTTAGCTTATCCAGAAGCCGTGACACAGTTACCTATCTCTCCATTGTGGGCAATTCTGTTCTTCTCCATGTTGCTTATGCTTGGAATTGACAGCCAGGTAATGTTGCTTACTGTTGATTCTTTTAAAAATACTTTATTTTCTGTAATATGTATGGTATGACATGACGAACAGTATGCAGTGTTGTTGTAGCCATGTTGGTGCCAGGATATTAGAGAGGCAAGGTGAGTGAGGTAAATATCTTTTAATGGTGATTCACCTTGTCTTTCTAATGACAGACAGTATCTCTTTCTGTGCATTTCACACTGTAAGCTATCATTGAGTACAGGACCACTTCTAGTCCAATGGGTGGAAAGCTGAGGGAGGGGACCTAAGGGTTTGGGATATTCTGAAGGCCAGCAACTGGTACTGAGCCACTTTCCTTTCCACAGGAACTGCTAGTTCCAAACCTCAGAGTCAACGGCTACAACAAAAGTAGGTACAGTATGCAGGATATGTACTCTGCAAACAAAAGGGCCTCCCCCTTAATTATTAACAATTTTATATTGTTGATTATATACATTTCTGAGGTGTCCGTCACTGAGGCAATATTTGGACATAATTTAAAGGTTTAGATGCAACAAGTATTTCCTGACAAAGGAATTATATACACTATGGCTCCCTGCAGTGCCTGACTTAACAGCTACACTGATAGCTGGAAACGTCTAGCTAGTAAACCAAGTGGAGGGGGCCTCAAGAACCTACAGCTAGCAGAGGGTGTGGACCAAAAGGCCATGTTGCATCTCATTCTAAATGTAGTAAATTGCAGAATTAGAAGTATAACCCATAGGTGCAAATTCAAGAGGCAAATGGCTACTACTGAGAAACCTTGTCTCTGGCACCTGAGGGACAAACAGAAGAGAGACAGCCTAGCACAGTTGTCATTGTAGTGTGTGGAAAGGAATCAGGTCTCTGAGATACTGGGGCCTAAACCAGAAAGGACTTTATACATGTTAACCTTAATCTTGAATTTCACCTGGGAATGAATAGTCAGTACAGAGCTCGGCTGTTCTGCCAGTTTGCCATACTGAAAAACAAGAAGTGAAAGAATCACACTTTGGAGAAAATCTTTTCAGGACTTAGAGTGCTTATAACAACTGGAAAACTTCATACAGCTGCAAGAACATATTTCCAGCACAGAAAGGGACTAGGTGGCTTATATTTTAATTGCCAAAGGAGTGATAGTATTAGCATTTTCTCTAAATTCCATTAATTTACAAAATACCTTTGTAGACCATGATTCTTCCACTGGTCACGAGCATGAAATCCCTGTATAAAGCCGTTCTGAAGTTGATCATAGATGCAGGGATCCATGAACACAGTTGCAGTGTAAGGGGCCTTAGCAAATAACAATTCTCCATTTGATTAGTAAATCATATGGCATTGATAGTACATATGCGAACCTGCAGGACTGCTTAAATATGACTAGTACTGCAATAGTCTTTAATTAATTAGAACCAACTTCTGTGTTTTTCTGATTGATTGCTGCCATTGCCAAGAAGTGTTTAAAAAAAAAGAAAAGAAAAGAAAACCAAGGCATTTTGACAAGAGATATGAAAAGAAACCAAAGATTCTTATTTTTGATATTTCCTTCGTCAAGCCTGGAGTTCATTGAAAAACAATAAACCACAACATTCACTCTGAGGAACTACTGTGAAATTAATTGGGTCAAAAATATTCTTGAGAGATCTTGTCTCTAGGCTACTGTAACAGCTGAGGAAGATAGTCTAATATTATTACAAACAAGATATGTCCACAGGCTGTCAGGCTTTCTTCTTTTTTCTGTCTAACTGCTCCATCAGTTATAGTGCATGAAATGTTTCATTAATAAGAAGAACTGCAAATATTGGCTAAGTCATTATTTCACTTCTAAAAATGACTGTAACTTCACATACAGCAGGCTTACATGATTTCAGTTGTCATCACAGAAATAACTTTCTATTGGTCATTTTTCTTAGGTTTCCCCATGGGGTTTCAGATCCTCAGCTGGTGTAGACTGGCATTATTCCATTGACTGAATGGAGCTATGGTGATATACACCAAATGAGGATCCAACCCTGAGTTTTTCACCTTCCAATGGAGGTGCCCAGTCTGGCAAGCTTTTATGCATTATTTAATGTTCTGCATGTAAGAAATCCCAAACAAGCACATGCACAATTGTTTGCTTAGGCTATATGCACTTCTTCCATCACAAAAGAAACAACACTTGATCGTACGAAGCATATGTTAATTTGTAAGAGTTGTGCCTGAAGGATAATTTTTTTTGTAGATTTTAATAACCAGTAAAAGGGATTTTCAAAAGTGTTCAGCATTGGCCTGTGGTTGCATCTACTGAATTTTCCATTGACTTCAATGGGAGCAGCTGGAGGGCAGAGCTGAATGCTTTTGAAAATGTTGCTCTAAATCTAACACCGCAGTTTTATTGTGTTGTGTATAACCTGTAACTCTACTTGCAGTTCTGTACTGTGGAAGGATTCATAACAGCTTTGGTGGATGAATTTCCAAAGTTATTACGCACTCGAAGAGAAATCTTCATTGCTGTAGTATGCGTTATTTCCTATCTGATAGGACTGTCCAACATTACTCAGGTAAGTTTTATATAAAGGGATTTTTATTTTGCAAGCTTACCTACAATGTTTATAGTTTCAATCAACTTCACTAAGAAGGTGAAGAATGGAAAAAACCCTCCACTGTGGCTATAAGGTTAATATATTTATAAGGAAATCTACTAAAGAGGGCAGAAAGTGGAGATTGACAAAAACTATCATTACCCTCTAAAGATTTGCTCAAGATGCAAAGATTAGCATATTGAAGTCAATAGAGCTATGCTGATTTACCACAGTTGGGAATCTCATCCAAGGTTCCTAAGGATCTTTGAAATCCTTAAATGACAACACTATGAAACAAAAAAAGTATTATTATTAACATTTTTATTATGAATTGATTGGTTGCAAATTAGTTCAGAAAAATTACTGAGTGTAGAGCCAATCAGGGGTTTGTAATTTATATATGCAAGCTAATTAGTTAACATTATTCTAGTTCTTGGTAACTACTGATTTCCTAAAAGGAAATCAATACAATCTTAAGCATTATATAGCTTTTCAGAAAATTACTATATAAATTACAATTTTTAAATAATAATTATAAAATAGTAATAGATAACTACAAAAATATTAATGAGAAATGTTAACCTGTCTTCAAAACAAATACTAGATGAAATGTACTAACTTCAGTCATTTGTTTCTTGTATCTCGTAGGGTGGAATTTATGTGTTCAAGCTGTTTGACTACTACTCTGCAAGTGGAATGAGCCTATTGTTTCTTGTATTCTTTGAGTGTATCTCTATATCCTGGTGCTATGG
Organism: Mauremys reevesii; assembly: GCF_016161935.1. Lineage (NCBI taxonomy): Eukaryota > Metazoa > Chordata > Testudines > Geoemydidae > Mauremys > Mauremys reevesii. The sequence goes on from NC_052629.1 coordinate 87,113,902, forward strand.
TATGTGATATGTTTGTCTCTATGCTGCATGGGGTACTGAGACTATAAGTTTTTTGGAAAAGATGAGCCAATTTCACTTAAGACCCATTTTGTTCAGTATTCTGTTTACCTAAATGTGGGGCCAGACTTTGCTTTCATTTACATTGAGTACAACCTCCCAAGGGCTTGGAAGGTTATGCACATCTTAGTGTAGAATTTGGTTTATGGTGTATGCCTCTCTAAAACGCCCCAGAGAAGAATATCAATAGTTGTGAGAAGGAAAGTGACACACGTGTGTCTTCATATTTATTTGTAATCCTATGTTAGAATGAGGATGTTTTCTTCCAATCCAGCTCTATTTGCGTCTTCGCTGCTGGATGATACACAGATTGGCCCAATTTTTTTTTCTTTTGAAGATTAAAAGCCTTGCTGAAAAAAAGTTGCTGCCTGTGCACGAGCAAGGCAACAAAATGTATACAATATTCTGCCCTGGGTGTTTGCAAGTTTGATATTTGGTTAGGGCCCCAGTTCCATGCTTATGCCAAACATGGTCATGTCCATATGTGAATCTTTACGTAAAGGCTTTACTGACTACCGTTTGCCTCATTATGTTTGTCCAAGCCAGAATGGTAACAATCATCATTTCTGTGTCAGACAGGAACAATTTAACAACTTTTATTTTCATTGTGGGCTTGATCAAAAGCCCACGGAAGTCAGTAGGAGACTTTCCATTGCTTATAATGGGCTTTGAATGAGGTCTTTAATAGGAATAAACCATATTTGGATGGAAAGGAACAATACACCATATGAATCCAACATATGAATAAGAAAGAAATGTAACAGTAGGTATCCCAGATGAGGACAATATGCAGATCTTCAGGTTTGCACTTTTTGGAGGATGACAGAATAGTGGTACATTGTACACGTAAACAAAAACTGTTGTTTGCAATTAATGCATCTGTATAAGGTATTAAAGAACACTCTCATTCCCTTTCCTATTATGAAGGCTTCTTTAGAAAATCCCAGACTAAGTCTCTTGTATTCTAACAAAACTTGAGGAATTTTTGCTAACCTGAGTGTGTCGTCATTGCAATCTAATGATGTTAAGGAACTTTTCAGCATACTCCTGGTGCTAAACTGACTGCTGGCAGGAATGGGTACAACGTCACTGATTTGATGCATAGCCTCCTTTCTCAGTGTAGTGGAATGAGAACAATGTATAAAAGTCCTGTTTTTCATGCCATTTGCATGCATTTTTTCTCCTGTTCAGTTAACTGCAAAGTTTTTCATAGTCTGTATAGACTTCAAGAGAAATGCTCCTTGACCACATTACTAAATGTGCACTAAAAGGGTCTTTATTATCTCAGACCCATTATGCTTTCATCGTCTGGCAGACAAAAATTTCTTCTTTTTATTTCTATGTTTTAGGTGTTAACAGATTTTATGACAACATCCAGGAAATGGTGGGATACAGACCCTGCATCTGGTGGAAACTTTGCTGGTCTTTCTTTACTCCTATCATTGTGGCAGTAAGGAACAAAATTATTATTTATACTGTGATATGAAGGATACAAATGACTTCAATATGTGCTAGAATATAGTCATGCTATCTTAGCACATTAATACAAATCTTGACCGTTAAGACCAATATAAGAGAGAGAAGAATCAGGCCCCTGGAATGCCAATCTTTTGGAGTTGGTCTAAGAAACAAATGACATGCAGAATTCTAGGGTTTATACTTTCAGAAGTGGTGAGTAGCTTGATGGTGGAGATAGCAAATTGTGTATGGTATATCCTGTACCTTCAGGGTCGGCTCCAGCGTTTTTGCCACCCCAAGCGGCGGGGAAAAAAAAGCTGCAGAGGGACTTGCTGCAGAATTGCCGCTGAAGAGCCCCTTACCATTGGCCACCCCAAGCACCTGCTTGCTGCGCGGGTGCCTGGAGCCGGCCCTGTGTACCGTTAAACATAAGGCTGTCCTGTTTCAAGGTCTAGAATGCCACAAAAGTGCCCACTTCCTGTAAACTATATTCCTTCACTGGCATTACAAATACAGACAACAGAATGTGTAAGTGCTGCAAGCTGGAGTCACTTCCTTCATGGAATTCCGTTGACTGTGCCACCAGATTGAGTCATCAGCTGCTGGTATCTGCTTTGCTGACAAATCCAGATGAGTTTCTGTGCAACATAAACTATAGCTATATCTTTAACTGCATGAACCATATTTATTTCTCTCAGGATTAATAAGCAGAGAGAGGAGAACTGCAGCTTTTCTTTAACTAGAGTTTTGGTTAACCGAATTGGAGGAAATAGAGAGCTAAATTTAGGAGAAAATATTTAATGAACATTGCTGTGTCTCCTTACATCAGAAGGGTCTCAGCCAGAGGTGAAAGTAAGCTGGTACGGTCCAGTACGGCGTACCGCCAAGAGCCAGTACACTGTGCCGGACCACACTGGCTTCCGCGGCGGGAATTTAAAGGGCTCTGGGCTGCCCACTGCTGCAGGCAACCCAGAGCCCTTTAAATCGCACCCGCGGCTCCAGTGGCCAGGCTGGGGCCGAGATTTAAAGGGCTCAGAGCTCCCCACGGCTGCAGGAGCTCCAGGCCCTTTAAATCCCGGCCCCAGCCCGGCAAAGCTCAGGGTTCCCCATGGCGGCCGGAGCCTCAGGCCCTTTAATTTGCCCTTGAGCCCCCGGGGGCTCCCAGCCACCTCTGCAGCTTGGGAGCTTCTGGTTGATTTAAAGGCCCTGGGACTCCCAGCCTCAGCGGGTGCCCCAGGGCCTTTAAATCTTGAGGGGCCCCGCCTCTTCTGCTTGAGGCCATGCCTCTTCCAGGTGAGGCCACCCCCCGCCCCCTCTACTGGTAAGTCCTGTAAATTACTTTCACCCCTGGTCTCAGCCCTCCATTTTTCTGTTCCTCTCTCAACCTTCTCATCTTCAAGCTCATTGTCTCTGTGGGCACTCAACACAAAGATAATATTGAGAGATTTAACCCCACAAAAATAAGGCAGAAAAATCTTGAAACATTGCCCACTTGTGTGTATATGAGTTATGATTTCACCTTTCCAGGGATAATCAATAGGGCTGGTCAATGGAAAATTGGGGTTTTGACTAAAATGAAAATTTCCACAAAAAGTAACCACTTTCCTAAGAATTTTTCATTAGAAATCCAAAAAGCTAAAAAAACAGAAGCTTTCAGCGTTAGGGGTTTTCTTTTTTTATGAAAAGTTTAAAATTTCTGCTGACAGTTTTGACTTAAATGATTTTGTTTCTATCAATGTTTCTCATAGGTAAGGGAAGGAAACATTTTCTGATCATCTCTAATAACTGCATAGACCCCATTTGTATGTAAGCATGTATCTGACATTAAGCTTGTGATTTTACTGAAATTACTCTCATGCTTAAAATCAGACACATGCTTAAGTATCTTACTGAACATTTAAAAATTTGAGTTGAATATGTAGAGATGCAAAAATAGTTAATCAAGTGTCACATCATTTTCACATGAATCATGCAGGAAGTCTCATTTGAAGTTAATGGTCCAAATTCTGCTAGATGTTATACTGATGTGAATCTGCAGTAACTCTGTTGAAGCCAGTGATAAAAGCAGACTTGATGGAACATTCTCATTTGGTTCAGCAAATCCTTTCTACTGGTCAAATTAACGAATTTTTTTTATGGTTATGGCCAATATGTTAACAATATTATCTAATATTTTATTAATAAAAGCTAAAAATTTAATTGTATTGCATCATATATTATATTTAGTAGGGAGAAACACTAAACTAATTTTAAATATATTTACATTTAATTTCAATTATGTTATAAAAACTACAATTAATCTGAAAGTTTTACAAGTTACAAAAGGACTTTTCATTAACTTGCTCATAACAAGTCACTATATTCATTACAAAAACATATAATTCGGACTTTTAAGCCCTCTAGCTCACATTGTTCAATGTTATGTAATGTTCAATGTTATGAAAACTGCATAATGCATAAATAAAAAAGGTGAAGTTAGTTACTTTTCAAATAAATGGGATTTCCTGACTGCTGAGGAGTTTAAGCTTCAGCATAGCATCATGTTAATGTCATTCTTTAATATAAAGTGTATGGTTTCACAAAATGTTACAGGGAGTTCTTGGGAAAAAAAATCCCTAATGGCAGACAGAGCTGTCCCTAGGGACCTCCGGGCAGCACAGGGCCAGCAGCCAGGAGCCCCTGGACTTCCAAGAGCTAAGCAGATCAAAGCAAGCAGATCTATTACAGTGAGGAGATTTAAACGTCAAGACTCCTTAAAAGAAATAGAAAGGGAGGTGGATATTGTTTGCTGTTTTTTAAATTAAATAGGCAGCTAGTGTTGTTTTTAAAATTATTATGAAGAACAAATTTAAGCTTTGTCGTAACGTGCATTGTTTGCCTGGACTGCTCAGGGCCTGAATGCTTGTTTAGGAGGAACTCTTTGAGTTGGCTCCTTAATTACCTTCATGCTGTTTCACATCTGATACTCCTTGATGAAACATAGGAGCCTTGTTTTATAACAGGCGTATTCAAAGTGATACAAGCTAAGAAAGTTAGATCTTGGAAGAGTGTTGCCGTTTTCATAATGTAATAAAATACTGTAATGATAAACAATAATAATAATAAATAGTGTGTAATAAGCATGTTATAAACACACATTTTATATTTACAAAATCACTGCTTTTATAATTTATACTCAGGTAAAGGAGAAAATCCCTGGAAATATTCATTTTTAGGAGGGAGTTCGTGAGACTTGACATTTTAGTGAAAGGGGTTCACAGGTTGTTAAAGTCTGGGAACCACTGGCCTACGTGGAGAAATAACTCTACAAATTGGGAGGCTAACGGTTTGCTACTGGAGTCCATGCCTGTTTTACAAACATGTTACTATCTGGTTTTCTTGTATAAATTAGAGATTATGGGATGCAAGCTATTCAGAAAGAAGTTCTTTATTTCATATTCAGAGGCAGATTCTACTATCCTTACACTGAAATAAAAACACCTTACTTCACCAGTGGTCCTATTTGAAACCAGAAGGATTACTTAGATACCACTCACCGTGAGTGAAGGAATCAGAAACTGGCTCTTGGTTGTGTTCAAGACACAGCGCACATACAGATGCATGCATTCAGATTCTGGAATCATATATAAGGCATGTGTACAGTTAAAGTTTGTGCCTTACTCATTAAAAGATTAATGAGCAATCATTTGTAATAGCTGAAGGCCACTGCCAAACAAATCAACAATACTAAAGAGAACTGACACACAGTATTCTGAGTGTTCCTTGCATTCACCCATTCCCCAAATGCAGTGTCCCACCTCTCAATTCTCTGAAAACAATTATTAAAGAAAGATTGTTTGGAAAACTGTATAAATTGCAATGGAAGGAGTGAGGGGAGCAAAATTGCTTTTTATTGTAAAAATCTTTATTTCTGGGAATCCACTGTTCACATTGAGTTCACAGGTGATGATAATGTGATCTAAAAGCTGCCATCTTATATTTCCCTCTTTGGCAAAACTTTCTATGTGCGGCCTTTGAAAATAAAGGTTGAACTTGTGAGCAAAGTGAGCTTTGCTTTTTCTTGATTCAGTTAACAAGGTTGCCCCTGAGGTATGCTGCGTTAGCCATTTGCAGCAGACTAAGAAAGAAAGGACTTTGTGTTTGGTGAATTTATAGAAAAATGACTGCATTAAATATCAAAAGGTAATTTTTTTTAACATGATGAATGGAGGATTAGATGGACATCGCTTGATAGTGCAAGTCCAATTAGTACAAGATGGCATCAGGGTGGTACAAAGCAAATGGTATTCCACACACAGTATATTGAAAACTTTTCTCTGTCTTACCAACAAAAGTCAGTCCTATTGTACCTGGTGAGTGGAGGTGCTGGCCTTCCATTCCATGTTTTGCTCTGTGATATAGACAAAAATCTGCAACAACTCCACTTTAGCCTCAAGTGTCAGTAGATTGCGCTCCCACTAGAACTGGACAGAAAACTGTTTCCCCGGCCAGTGAGAAGTGGAGATTTCAAAAATTCTCTCATCCCAAATCAGGATGGAGAGTCAAAATTTCACTGTTGTGAACCACTAAACCAAAAAGGCATTCAGTTCAGGTCAATTGACATGTTTTGCTTTGATTTTGATCTGTTTAAACAAACAGGATTAAAAGAAAGTTAGACTAAGTTATTGCTACTCGAAAAACCCCAAACTTTCCATTGCAAAAATGTTGAAATGGCATCTTTCAAAACATTTTTAAGTTGGGAGATTCACCCAAACTGACACACACACACACTCATGATCTCTTCTCTCTGGTCTTGTAATTTAACAGGAGTAAGAACTTGACAAGAATCACATGCAGTATATCTATACCCTAAATCCAATGCATACAACAGTCAGCAACTGAAATAAGAAAGAACTAGGGACACAGTTTCAAAAGAGGGAATGAGCAGTTGCCTGCAGCCACAAACACTAAAATTTGGCCATACTTGTGAAAATCTAACCTGTTTTCTTTGTATGTGCAATTATAGCTTCAATAAGTGGCCAGATCCTCAGCGGGTATAAATCAGCATAGCTCTATCAACTGAAATCGAGCAATAAAATTTTATACTAGCGAGTAGCTGACCCAAAGCTATGGTTCTTTTTCAGTTAGTTTTTGTCCACATAGTATACCTTCATTTTGGGGCTAAGATGCTACCTGCCATGCTTTAGACCTGAGTGAATGGTTATGGCTGACCTGGCCAAAAGCTGTAATATGTGCCAAAGCTGTTTAATTGTAGGATGCTGTGTTCTTTTAACGAGGGTGTTTACTTAAAACCCTATAGGCCAAAATTCTGGCAGGTGCTTTGAAAAAGGCCTGAGAGAAAGAACACCTTTCTCTTAAATTATGTCATCATATATACTGCAAAAACATTGTTCTGTCTTCTGGCTAAGTTCCACACACGCATACCTTCCAAGAACTATTCCTGAGTAGAGATAACCTGCCTAGGGAATATGCATTGAGGATGCTAAAAGGTCAAGGAGTTTATACACAAAAACATGCAGACCAAAGCCAACCTCCTAGTCCAGAACATGGTCTCTTGTCATGGAGCATCTTTGGATCCTGCCTGGGAGGTTTTTGAAGGGATACTAAACAATGACCAATAACTTCCGCATCAGCCTGCAACAGGGGGCATTTCGGTTTTTGGCATGAGCTAGTAGTCATCACAAGTCAAACTTTGGCCCAATCCAGCTAGTATATACATCACAGATTCACATCTCTTTTAGTAACTGTTACGCTGTTTAACATTTTACAGGGTATTACAGTAAAAAGCCTAAAGCAGTTAAATGCCTCCCATTCCTCAAACTAATGCTTCTTGGCATCTCACAGGGGTGGACTGAAGCAGGGCAGAGCCAAAAATGGGACTCAGCCAAAATTCAGTTCCTACTTCCCCCTAGTTCTGTGAGAGAAGTGACCCATGCCCTCTGTTTCCCTGTCTCAGTTCACGTCCCCTTCTGCAGTGGCACAGCTGTGCTGGCTGGCACAGAGTGTGGGGTGGAGAGGGTTGAACCAAGGTGCTTCCACCTTGCAGCAGTGACTGCTATCCCCCATCCCCAAGTAGGGTCTTGTGATGTGGGCAGCTTATACAGGGAAGTAAGGGGACACTTTTTGCCTAACTTCCTTTCCTCACCTCTCCGTGGGGGTGGAGGCAGGCTGAGGATTGAGCCCAGTAAGTCCAGCAGAGTTGTTTGAAAGACACAGAGATGAATGTAGGTCAAAGCGAAGTCTCACTATTTTTTCCCATGTTTTTCAGGGAGTGTTTATCTTCAGCGCTGTGCAAATGACTCCTCTCAAGATGGGCAATTATGTTTTCCCAAAATGGGGCCAAGGGGTTGGCTGGTTCATGGCTCTCTCGTCTATGGTGCTGATTCCAGGCTACATGGCATACATGTTTCTTACCTTAAAAGGCTCCTTAAAACAGGTAAGTTTTTTTTTCTTTTATGTGAGCATGATTATACTTTGTAAGCTATACATACAGTGATACTTGACATGTGATTGGTGACCTTAGTTGCCTTAGCATCAGTTGTCTTAGCTCAGTCATTTTGCAGCGAACGGAAGAATGTGGAAGCCATGATTACTCTTCCTGACCTCAGTTTAGCATATAGTCTTTCTGAAGACATCAGATCTTAACATAGCTTGCTACCGTAACAATGTCAGCTCTGGAAGCCTGCCAGCTACAAAGTACGAGGATAGCAAACAAAATGGCTGATCTTTAGCCCAATAAGTGCAATTTACTCCTAACACAGTAGGCAGCTGTAGCACAGTAGTACACACAATAAATCAATGATAAGGCTGACGTAGTTCTAGGGATCTGTGGGGCAGATCCGCAGCAGCAAGTCAATATAGCTCCTTTGACTCAAGTGGCTTTAGACAAATTAACACCATCTGAGGCTCTGGGCTGTGATTATAGAATCTCAGGGTTAGAAGGGACCTCAGGAGGTCATCTAGTCTAACTCCCTGCTCAAAGTAGGACCAATCCCCAGACTGATTTTTGCCCCAGATCCCTAAATGGCCCCCTCAAGGATTGAACTCACAAACCTAGGTTTAGCAGGCCAATGCTCAAACCACTGAACTATCCCTCCCTGTTATCGAAGACCTGGGCCCAAATTCTCCACTGTGTCCAACCTGCTCTGGGCTACAGAGAGATGGTTGTGGTTGCCTGCCCTCAGCACCATGTAGAGCAGGATCCTGCGCTAACTTGGGGTGCTGACATAAAGGCCCTTACAGCTGTGGAGCTCAGCTTCACCAAGCCCCCAGCCCGCCACCTTCACCCCTCCTGCCCCAGTGATGTAACAGCACCAAGTGGCCTTAGCAGAGTGGAAAATCTGAGCTCTGCTGCCTTATCTTGCAGTCCTTCCTCAGGCAAAATTCCCAGTGAGGTTGAATAAGAATTCTCCCTGTGTAATGCGTGAATGATTTGGCTGCTGCTGAAGAACATAAAACCCCCAGAAATCCATACAGATAATGATTCCCACAAGGAAATAAAAATTGGTCACTCCTGCCTAGATCCCTGCTCTTGATGAGACTGGACATCCTGCATGGTGTAACTGGAGTCCACATGCTGTAGCCCTATTATTTTTGTGTGACTACTCTCATGAGCAAAGGCTGCAGGATAGGCCAGTGCACGCTGCACTGGACCTCTCACTGGGAGATCTGGGATCTGTTCCTGGCTTCTCACAAACTTCCTGCTGTCTTGGAGCAAGTCACTGAAAGGTGACATATAAGCCAACACCAAGTGTTTGGTTTTTGCCCTTCCTGGCTCCTTTAGCATGTATGAAGGCGACATCATAAATGTGTATTTAGAAAGGCCTAGATCCTCAAAGGTATATGGGCTCCTAACTTCCCTGGGATAGTGATGTCACACGAGGCCATGGCATGAGTGACAGCTCTGCCTCTTGAAGTGGGCCCCTCCCTAGGGGAGGGAGATAAGCTTTGTGCAATATCATTATTTGCACCCTAAAAGATCTTCCCAAAGTCCTCCAGAAATGAGGGAAGTGAAGACCTAGGGATGTGGTGGATTCTCAGTCACTTGAAGATTTTTAACTTGAGAGGAGACTTCCAAATGATATGCTATAGCTCAATCCGAAGTTATGGGCTTGATGCAAAAATCACTGGGTGAGGTTTCATCATTTGTTCCATGAAGGAAATCAGACTAGATGATCATAATGGTCCCTTTTGGCCTGAATCTCCGAACCTGAGAGAGAGAAATCTGTCTTGACCACCCAAAAATATCCCCATACATATTGTTCCAGATCCAGTGGTGTGGTTAAGCTGTGGTGTAGGATAGGGGGTGCGGGGACAGGGGTGGCAGCAAAGGAAGCCTTAGCCCACTTTTGTGTTCTCCCATCTTGGAGCTGTTCTGGCCCCTCACATAGTTGAGCAGCCTGGAGGCTGCTTTAATTTATGTCTGTCTGCCCAGTGCCCCAAAGTGCTGTTCTGGCAGCAGGGAAATTGCCTCAGAAATCAGGTCCATTGAATACAATTATGCTTTACCATTGTTTAGTCTTTCCATTAAACAACGTGAATAAAGGTCTTTTTTTCATTCTGCAAGTGTATTCTTAATCTCTCTCTGCCTCGTTTTCCCATCTATAAAATGGGGATTTCAGCACTTCCAGTTTAACAGGGATGTTGAGAGGCTTATACCATTAATATTTCTAAAGCTGTTTGAGACCATCAGACAGATGCTGCCATAGAACAGCAAAATGTTACATATTTCATTATATAACTAACATTATCACCAAATAGATTTTATCTGAGCACATACTTTATACATTGTGATTCTTGTTTCAGAGAAATATTCCTTCAGCAAAATTGCAGGAATATCTATTTCCTCCCTTCATGACTGTAGGAGCCAAAGCTTGTCAGATTAATGTCAGATTTTCTAGAATATTCCTTAAGTCAGTTTATAAACAGCAATCCTTGCAAGAAGACAGATGACCCTAAGCACAGTTGACTAGTGATGTCTCCTGAATTGCTCAAATCTGCTGCCCAAACACTTGTCTTTACTCAGCCTTAAAGCCTCACTGATGTTTCATGGAAGACTATGAAAAACTTTCTGTTTTTTGAGACACTGATGGTGTGTCATATTTTTCCTTAATTGTTATTAGTACTGGGATATTTACATGGAAATAGAACCTTAGGAGCAGATCAGCTTTTCGGAGGTGATATATGATAACATGACAGAAGTTCACCAACTTGGTTACCCTTTATCTTAAGATTCTATTTAGAAAGTATTGATAAATGATTACAGACACAAGTAACATTATAGACATTTAAAAGAATAGCAGCAGACTGTGTGTAGTTATAAATTGGACTCAAACAATCTATAACATTTGATTAGCTATTTTTAAAACATCATTTATCAACCCTTCATAAACTATAAATAGTAACTGAATATAGAGTGTGACTGCTAACTATAGATAGGCAAACCATGCAGATAAAGTTATAACAATGTTAACCTTCATCCAAAATTCAAAGTGATCTTCTGTAGAGGGTCAGAAATTTCTAGTTAAGATTATTTTTCACCTTTTTGCAGGATGAAAACAAATGTCTAAATGTTGGAATTCCCCACAGAATGGAAATTCCATTTTCTGACCAGCTCTAAAACTTACTTGCTGATCACAGATTCAATCCTGCAAGTCTTTTCCTAAAGAACTTTCACTCAGGACCGTTGACATTACCAATGCAGGATTATGATTTCAAGCAGGGCCGTCTCCAGACCCTAGTGCGCCAAGCGCGTGCTTGGGGCGGCATTTTGCCGGGAGGGCGGCAGGCGGCTTCGGCGGACCTCCCACAGGCATGACTGCGGAGGGGCCGCTGGTCCCGCGGCTTTGGTGGAGCATCCTCAGGCATGCCTGCGGGAGGTCCACCGGAGCCGCGGGACCAGCGGACCCTCCGCAGGCACGTCTGCAAGAGGTCCCCCGGAGCCGCGGGACCGGCAACCGCCAGAGCGCACTGCACGATGCGCCGCCCTGCTTGGGGCGGCAGAATTCCTAGAGCCGCCCCTGATTTCAAGTGAGCTACAGAAAGTGACTGAGGCTCAGACACCTTCTTTTTTTAATATTTCCTGAATAATAAAAACATGAAGGGAGGAAAAAAGTATAGCAATCATGTACAATGTAAGCCAAACTGTTTAAAGTTAGACAGTTAGCAGCACTGTTCGGTCTAAAGCCACGCATTGTGACAGGGGGAATAAGCTCTTCAATGTCATTAAACATTGTTTTCTTTAACACAATGTCAAAAGCTAACCAAAACTATCAAAGTGTGTTGATGTCTGGGTGCATCTTATGCAATAATTGGAACACGGTTTGTTTCCAAAAATGTATGATTTGCCTAGCAGAAACCCTTTCCTCTTGATTAAGCCAAATTCCATTTATAAATAATTTCCATTCCTGTCCTGATTAAGAAGACCAAATACTCACTTTTCATGGTGTTCGTTACTAAGATGTTTAGCAAATGTGACAGCATAGATATTTAAACATTTGCATCAGCAGGTGGAATGGACAGGGTTTTGTCTCTCAACAGCAATGGCCAGAGAAAGATGTTTAGACTGGACGTGAAGTTTAGAAATATTCATTGACTTCTTCTTACTCTTTTTTTATTTATTTTTTATTATTTAAAATAGCGCATCCAAGTAATGATTCAGCCAAGTGAAGACATTACTCATCCTGAAAATGGTCCGGACCAGGCCCAGCAGAGCAACTCTGCAAACAAAGAGGCATATATCTAAATGTCTGTATTGGAAAGGTACAAATGCTACCCTGGAAAAACAAAAACAAAATATATGGTTGAATATGACCACAAATTTATGTCTGAGAATATAATTACCTACCTCTAGTGGCAAAAAAGAAAAAAAGACCATCACCACTATAAGGGAATTGATGGGGGTACGATCAAACCATTTGGGGGGCCCAGATGTTGGAAGTGTTATGTTTTCTGGCAATCCACAGACTGTTAATGTTTTTATCCTTTCACAATAAGAGTTAACTATCTTGGAATTTGTAAACTAAGGTGCAGGACATTTTTAATCTATCTTTTAGCATAACAATTTGATGTTTTGTGCTGATGATTTTTAGTAGTTTAATGATAATATTTCTTACAGCAGAATCCCAAGACTGTTATTTCTGACTTGGCAGGAAGTACAATTAAATTTGAAAGCTGTTTTTTACAGACAAAGAATTTTGTACACAGATGATTTCCAATGAAAATTTCACTCTTGAAATTCGTATTAACAAATACTATTCTTTTTTTGGTTCTCTTTAATTATTTTTCAGGCAACTTAAGTTTAGCTGTGTTATAAACCATTCCAATACATGTTCAATTTGATTGATATTTGTATAAATACAGTATAAACAATTTCTTACATACTAGTTAAATGCATTATCTACACTTAGGCATTCTGCATTTACTTCCACAAACTCATAATATAGACATATAGTGAAATATACTGTATCTTTTAAAAACATTTTATTTCTATTTTTATATTTATAAATTTCAGATACACATTGTAGAAGCAAAATGTTTCATTCTAATGTTTTAGCAAAATACACAATAATATGAAATGATTATGAGCTTTTACTAAGATTCCCAGGTTAAAGCAATACAAAATTATGTGTAGTTGAAGCCAGGTAGTGTTTCTGTTTATATTGCACCATTAACAAGAATATTGTATTGCCACCAAAATAGAAACCGAAACAATAGTTTAAATATTGAACCATCTCCCTATAATTCTAATTTAGAGCTTTAGATCATGGACTGTGGTATTCAGTCTTTCAACACAGTTTGCAACTAACAAATAAATTATACATTGTGGACCGCTCTAGCACTTTGAAGACAAATTTTTTATTCTTTTGATTTTTTTCACTGATATACATATTGTTCGTGGTGATGATGAAAGCACAAGGTTATTGCTATAATACAAAAAGCTCCATTATGGGTTCTACTCTGAATTTCCCACACAGCTAAAACTCCCACTGAAGCTAATGAAAGTTCTTCCTGTGTAGAGAATGCAAGATCAAGCCCTATTCAGCGTTTCTTATTTGGCAGCTATAAGTAGGATGGCAAGAGTTATGCGAAATGCAGTATTTGATGTTTGATTGTAAATGACTCTGACAGAACTGTGCAATGAAACATGCTTTTTCAGCAAACTTTTGTGCAACGTACGATATTAGATAGCACACATTTTATGTAGAACTACTATGTGAAAAACATATTAACTAACTGTGAACGTCGTTTTTTTGTTGTTTTTTGTCTGAAGGTGACAAACATATGTTCTTGCAATAAGGTATTATTCTCAGAATGTCAAGCACATTATTGTAGAAAATATATATATACACACATTTCAACCTATGTCATAAAATCACAAAGTATTGTTTAGTAGCTTCCAAACTGTTTCATACAATAGGTCAACTGTAAAAAATATTCTGAAATCTAAGATACATTCTAAATGTCTATAGCTGAATTCATACCTAAATGCAAAAGTCTTGTAAGTTTTCAGGGTTTAGGGAAAAAAAACATATATCATATGTACACATGATAATTGTGATTTTCATTAGACTAAGAAGAAAAATTCCAACTTTTGCTTTATTGTTAAATGTAATCAAGTCCCATGTTGTTCTAAGAAAAATGCAGTATTTAATGTTTGATTGTAAACAATTATGACAGATGTTTGGCAGACCTGCTCTTTAGCAGAGCGCTGTACAAACTATTATCATATATAGCACAAAAATAGTGTTGTAGAACTACTGTGTGTAAACTGTGAATAGCTGTATCTTTTTGTAGTATTTGCCCTAAAGAAGAAAAATTATTGTATGATCATATATGTTTTTTGCAATAAGGAATTATTCTCTGAACACCAAGCAAATCTATCTCTATATAAAAATATATATGTAATATATACATATTCTAAAATATATACAGAGCCTGTTTAAAAGAGTACAGTATTATTTAGTAAATTGCAACCTGTTCTATGGACCAAATGTAAAATATTTATAAATTAAGATGCATTTTAAATGTCTATACATGGTGTCATAATTAAAGCACGGTTGTTATGTAACTTTCCAAGAGTTTAGAAAAAAAATAAAGGTTATATTATACATTAAATGATGTGATTATTTTATATCCTGTACTAGGTGAACACAAGGTTTGTTCAGATTGCTTCATGGGATAGAAAATAAAGCTAATTCTAAACTTTTAAGAAATTAGTGTTATCACACTCTGTATAGGTGTATTTATCTATCACTATGGTGCAATTATAAATTAGTCAATAATTTGTCTGTAATTACACAATAACCAAGGATCGCAGGAAAGGTGTTGTATAACCCCTCCCAAACCAATCGGTTCTTTATTTCAGGTCTCTTGCAGTAGCAGTAGCACACAACTGTCACCATTATTGGTTATGTAGAAACCAGAGAGTAAAGGATCCAATTGTGGAATCCTCACTACGGTAAATAACCCTTCCCCAAGTGTTCCCAGGGAATGTAGTTGGCCTGATTCCCACTGCCTTGCAAGTTGTATAGGAAGCATTTTGTATCCACATTGGACAGGCATAAGACATTGATTCAGCAAAGCCCTGAAGGCAATGGGATTTAGCTCCTGCTGAAGTGCTTTGCTGAATAAGGAAGGACTTTAGCACATGCTTAGCTGTATTAAGGCCTAAACAACTATAGACAATACAAGGCCATGGAGAATCTGGCCCACGGTATATACCTGTATGAGTTACTCACCAAAGTAGGATCGGGTAATGCAAGCCTGATACTTCTTTGTAAATAAAACACTATTCCATTGCCAAGCAATAAAAACAAACAAACCATGTTTTATGGTGCTGACAAAAAGCAATGTATTGCTCCCAGCTGTGATGCAGCAGTGAATTTCAACAACACTTCAGGAGTTTACCATAACAGAAAGAACAGGAGTACTTGTGGCACCTTAGAGACTAACAAATTTATTTGAGCATAAGCTTTCGTGGGCTACAGCCCACTTCTTCGGATGCATAGAATGGAACATATAGTGAGGAGATATATATACACATACAGAGAGCATGAAAAGGTGGGAGTTGTTTTACCAACTCTGAGAGGCCCATTAAGTAAGAGAAAACACTTTTGAAGTGATAATCAAGATAGCCCAGTACAGACAGTTTGATAAGAAGTGTGAGAATACTTTCATGGGGAGATAGATTCAATGTTTGTAATGGATCAGCAATTCCAAGTATCTATTCAAGCCTAAATTGATTGTATCTAATTTGCATATCAATTCGCATTCAGCAGTTTCTCCTTGGAGTCTGTTTTTGAAGCTTTTCTGTTGCAAAATTGCCACCCTCAGGTCTGTTATTGAGTGACTCTGAAACCTACCATAACAGAGATGACAATGAACCAACAACAAAGTACTCATGGTGGGTGCTGATCCATTAGGAAGATGAAACACAGGAGATAAAAAAATTGGCAGTGAAAGAAACAGTTTGAGTCCATCAGTGTTTAGGCATTTTAAAAAAAGCCACACAAGTAAAAACTGTAGAAAAGCCTAAAATATCTACTTATTGGCTGAAATTTTCAAAGCTGCTTTAGCCAACCAAATTCCATTAAAATTAGGCAGCTTTGAAAAGCTAAACCCTTGTAATTACTAGGCACTCCTGGTTGTGTATATTTTCAAAGGGAAAGCCATTTGTAATGGAATGAAGCATTCTAGCATGAGCTTTATGTTAAAATGCTGCCTGGGATGCACAGAGGCATGGCAGTTACCTCTTTCCCCAAACTGGAAGCAGGAGAACATTAACCCCAGGCCTGGCTTTTCTCCATTGCCTGGGTCTCTGAAAAACAGTTACTTCAAAGTTAGTGCAAATACTCCCTTACCTGACAAAGGTGCACTTCCCCAATTAGTCCTAGTCCAGCAATGCCTACACTCAACAGCGAGGCTGCTGCTGGCTTCATGATGAGTGTACCATAACCCTGCTTTGGAGTCTTAATGTGCTCCTAGTTTGTTTGTTTTTAAATTAATTTCCCCCTCCCCACCCCCCCGCTGGTCTTCTTCCCCCACCTTGTTTTTAAAAAAAAACAAAAACCACTGGGAGGAAAATGACTATTTTACAATTTTATCAGAACATGGAACTTATTTGAGAGGGTGGAGGCAACTTCCAAACACATGTTTCTTTTGAAAATTTTGGACCAAGTCTAAATCTCATTCATGGTATTTTGTGGGCTAGTGTCTTTAAATTAAACATCACATGCAAACACCACATTTCGGGCAGGTAGTAGCATTGGCCCTGAACCAGGCATGAGCAAGGAAAGCAGTTCTAGTTTAACGATAGCTAGTTAACACGGTGATATTTCCATGTTCCCCCAGAGGAACTTTCTCTCCCTGTCCTGAAGGAATCCTGACAGGAACTGGATGAGAAAATGCCAATAAGGTCACTTCTTCCCTCCAGCACACCTCCTATGAACTTCTTATATTTGGTTATCAGGAGTATTCATTGAACTACTTGTGCTTTAACTCTAAAATAATGCTGGTGTTTTAGTGTTCACCCCCAAAAAATCTAAGCTGTGTGGGGAACACAAGACCCCTCTATGCAATGCCTACAATTATTTAATTGGGCTAAACACTGCGAGAAGACAGTTTAGCATGATCAAGTCCCATGTGACTACACTGCATTTAGCCAGGTTTCCTTTCAGTTACATTGCTATAACTAATACAGCATGCAAAAGAAAAGCTTGTTCTGCTATATTCAATTTTCAGAGGCACCAAAGGGTTGTCAGATGCTGGAGGCTGCTGTTGTGTGCTATGTACTTGTTTGTACTGTTCACTCCTGCCCTTTTGTACCATGACACAACGTTGGATGCAGCTGGGATTTGACACTATTGCAGGTTGCAAAGCTTTTTGTTTATGGTTCTGTCATGGGCCTGCAGGCCCCTGAATGGGCATCCTTGGCTAGGTGGCTGGCTCCTATGGAGCCCTGGCATAGGGCCTTCAACAGCATCTCAAAGTGCATGGGAGCATGCCACAAAGCCAGCTCAGCTTCAACCTACCTCATGCCAACCACATTCCATTTGGTTCAGTTCTGCTTTGCTTACCAAAGTGAAAAGGAGAATCTAGTGCCCCCCCCACCCCTTTAACAAGCAGCTAAGTACCCTTTCAGCTGTAAACTATTAGTTAAGTGGTTAATTTTTACACACATTTAATCATTAGTTTGGGCTGGGGGTAGTTCACTGAGTAAATATTTAAAACTATTCTTGCTCTTGCACTGTGGCACAGAAGGTGAAATTCACCAAGCCAGGATAAGTCTCTGAAAAAGGGAACAAAAGCATCACCAAGATTGAGGCTAAGACAGAAAACAACGAGATCTACTCAAAGTTTCTTCAGAATGTCCCATTTTTTCATTGTTTTCCCCCTTATCTCCTCCCCCCTACTTTTCTGTGGCAAAATAAAAAGGAAAAAGATGGAGGCAAAACAGGAGGGAAATTGAGAAATAGCAACAGTGCAAAGAAAAACTTTGTAATGCTCATGAAAAAATTACAAGTGTACAAAAAAAAACCCAACATTCATCTTCCAAACCACTGTAAATAACATATCTTCAGATTGCTAAATAAGGTTCTTCTTCGAGTGATTGCTCATATCCATTCCAGTTAGGTGTGCGTGCGCCACGTGCACGTTCGTCGGAAGATTTTTACCCTAGCAACCCCAGTGGGTCGGCTGAGCGCCCCCTGGAGTGGTGCCATAACGGCACCGCATATATATACCTCAGCCGACCCACCCGACCCGCAGTTCCTTCTTACCGCCCGTGTCGGTCGTTGGAACGGTGGAGTGCAGCTTGCCTGACCTCCGCTTCCCTCATAGTTCTTCTCTGTAAAAATTGTACATAGTTGATATCTTAGTCTTAGGTTTTCTTGTTTTTAGTAGTTTTTTCATCAGTTTAGTGTTTGATAGCGGGTTCGGGGATTAGCCCCCACCCGCACCCGGGACCGGAGCGCATGCCCGGCTCCCCGGGTTTCAAGCCGTGTTCGGCCTGCCGCAGGCCTATGCCTACAGGGGATCCACATAGCTCCTGTTTAAAGTGCCTGGGAGAGTCGCACTTGTCTTTTAAGTGCCCAATTTGCAAGGCTTTCAAGCCTCGCACGAAGAGGGAGAGAGACATTAGGCTCAAACAACTCCTCATGGAGACAGCCTTAACCCCTCCGGCTGTGGCACCACCTGCTGTCCCTCCAGACTCTCACAGTGCCGCCACGGCGCCAGGCCACTCTTCCGTGCAGCAACCAAGAGCGCCATCGGCACCGAAATCCACCCAGGGACGCTCTCTCTTTCCAAAGGCGAAGAAAGGGAAGGCCGCTGCCTCTTTGGCACCGCCTGCTCCGAGGCACCAGAGTGTGCCCCGACCAGACCACCCGGCACCGAAACCTGCCGCAGCACCAGCTGCTCCGGCACAGACGCTTCTGCCAGCACCGCCGACTCCGGCCCCTCAGAGGCCGTCGAGTCCGGCACCTGTGGCCTCCCCGGCTCCAGCCGCGGTAGAGATCCCACTGCCGTCGACTCCGGAGACCTTCGCAGCAGCATGGGACCTTATTGCTTTGACGGACCTGGCTGTGCCTCCGCCCCCGGCTCCGCCGGTGCGGGCGCCCCGTTCCATGGGCAAGCCGTCAATGCTCAAACCACCTGCCGGTACCGAGTCCGACTGGCACCGCTCCCGCTCCCGGTCTCACGAGCGCTCACGGTCCCAACGCCGATCTCACTCCAGGCGCCGCTCGCAACGCCACTCGCAGTCCCGGCACCGCTCGACTATGTGGCACCGGTCAGACTCGCGGCACCGGTCATTCTCCCGCTCTCCGACTCGTCGCTCCCGGCACCGTTCCGGATCGCGGTACCGCTACGGCCGCCACTACTCACGAAGCTGCTCTCGGCACCGAGCGTGGAGGTCTCGGTCGACCTCCCGGCACCGTGCCGGTCGGAGGTCCTGTTCTCGCTCCCGCTCTCGCTGTTGGGATGCCTTCCGGCACTGCTCGCCACAGAGGCGGGAAACGCGATCAGTTGGCACTTCGGCACAGGGGTTATCCGCTCCTCCCTGGCCCTCCAGGCACGCGTTGGCCTCTTCACATGCCGTCAGCTATTACGTCGACGACCATGACCCTCAGGTCCCTTCGGGAGTCTTCCAGCTGTCCCATTATGCGGACCAGGACCCTCATCACTGGGGTTATTGGACCCCTTGGGCCTACCATCAAGCCCAAGGCGCTCCTGTGCCTACCACGCGCACCATACCACACGAGCCACGCATCCCAGAGGCTACGATAAGCCGCCCCCCAGTTGACACTGAGGTACCATCATTCGTAGAGGAAGGTAATCAGCCTGCTCAGGAACCTCTGGAACAAGAACCTTCCCAGGTCCCAGACGCTGAGCGGGATGCCATCATTCCCGGGGTCTCTTCTTCTTTCTCCTCCCCGGATGAGGCGGTGGCGGGGTCGTCATCTGCAGGTCCCCCTCCAATTGACTTACGGGCACACCAGGAGCTTCTTCGCAGGGTGGCCTTGCGAATGGACCTACAGGCTGAGGAGGTATTGGAAGTGGACGATCCGATAGTGACCATTTTGTCAGCGGACGCCCCAACCCGCATAGCCCTCCCTTTCATTAAGACTATCCAGGCGACTGCTGATAGTTTATGGCAGACTCCGTCCTCTATTGCGCCCACAGCCAGGGGGGTGGAACGCAAGTATATGGTCCCTTCCAAGGGATATGAGTATTTGTATGTCCACCCTAGCCCCTCGTCATTGGTGGGCCAATCTGTCAACGATAAAGAGCGCCACGGCCAGCAAGGCCCGGCTCCTAAATCAAAGGAAGCCAGGCGTATGGACTTGCTTGGTCGCAAGGTCTACTCTGCTGGTGCCCTGCAGATCCGAGTGGCAAACCAGCAGGCCTTGTTGAGCCGTTACGGACATGACACATGGGCTGAGGTAGAAAAGTACAAAGAACTCCTACCTCAGGACTCACGACAGGAGTTCGCAGCCTTCGTAGAGGAAGGTAAAAAGGTAGCGCGCACTTCGTTACAAGCCTCCTTGGACGCAGCTGACTCGGGCGCGCGTACTATAGCCTCGGGCGTTACCATGCGCCGGATCTCTTGGCTCCAGAGTTCAACGCTTCCCCCTGAAGTACAGTACACCATTCAGGACCTTCCTTTTGACTCCAAGGCTCTGTTCTCCGAAAAGACGGACTCCAAACTCCAGAACTTAAAGGACAATAGGGTCATTATCCGTACTTTGTGTATGCATACCCCTGCGACCCAGAGGCGTCTGTTACAGGCAGGACTTGGGTCGGCGACGGGGTCGAGGGGGACGTAGACGGCAACCTGGCCACCAACGGTCCCAAGGGCGGGCCCCTTCCAAACCAGCGGGGCCTAAACCGTCCTTTTGAAGATGCGCCCGGGGACGACATACCAGATCTTTCTACAGATCCCTCCCTGCCTTTTTCCAACCGTCTTTCCCATTTCCTCCCGGCGTGGGCCCGGCTGACCACCGATGCCTGGGTCCTATGCACTGTGGAACGTGGTTACCAACTCCAATTCATTTCACCCCCACCTACCCACCCTCCTTCCCGGTCCCTCCTCAGGGACCCCTCTCATGAGCAACTCTTCTTGCAAGAGGTGCACTCGCTCCTCGCTATCGGAGCGATAGAGAAGGTTCCGGAGAGGGAAAGGGGCAAAGGGTTTTATTCCCGTTATGTTTTGATCCCCAAGTCCAAAAGGGGCCTCCAGCCCATCCTCGACCTGCGAGACCTCAACAAATACATGCTGAAGTTGAAGTTCCGCATGGTATCCCTGGGGACCATTATTCCTACATTGGATCCGGGAGACTGGTATGCTGCCCTCGATATGAAGGACGCTTATTTTCATATCGCCATCTTTCCACCACACAGACGTTTCCTCCGATTTACAATCACTCACCTTCACTTCCAGTTTGCGGTCCTCCCCTTCGGCCTCTCCTTGGCCCAAAGAGTGTTTACGAAGTGCATGGCCATTGTCGCCGCCCACCTCCGTCAGCGCGGCATCTGCGTTTTTCCCTACCTAGACGACTGGCTTATCAGGGGGGACTCGCAGGCCACGGTCCAGCAACATGTGGCAGTGATCAAAGATTTATTCATGTGTCTGGGCCTGGTTCTCAACGTAGAGAAGTCCACCTTAGTACCCACTCAGAGGTTGGACTTCATTGGCGCAACCCTGGACTCTTCCCTAGCCAGAGCCTACCTTCCTCAGCTACGATTCCAGGCCCTTACACAGCTAATTCGTGCCCTTCAGACCTCTCGTATGACCTTGGCCCGCACTTGTCTCCACCTCCTCGGTCACATGGCGGCTTGCACGCACGTAACTCCGTATGCCAGGCTCCGCCTCCGCCCCCTCCAGTTGTGGCTCAACTCGCTATACCGTCCACACAGGGATCCTCTGGATACCCTGCTCACCATTCCAACGAGCATCCTTCAATCCCTGGACTGGTGGCTGACCCCATCACACGTATGTGCAGGGGTCCCATTCCATCCTCCTCAACCTTCCCTTTCCCTGACGACGGACGCCTCGTCCCTCGGATGGGGAGCTCATCTTGGCGATCTTCGTACTCAGGGCCTTTGGTCGGTGCAGGAGTTGAACCTGCACATCAACGTCAGGGAGCTACGTGCAGTGCGCCTGGCATGCCAGACGTTCCAAACTCGCCTCCGCGGCCGTTGTGTCTCAGTCTTTACGGACAACACAACGGCCATGTACTACATCAACAAGCAGGGCGGGACCCGCTCTTCCCCCCTCTGCCACGAGGCGATGCTACTGTGGGAATTCTGCATAGCCCACTCGATACATCTGGTGGCGTTGTTCCTTCCCGGCGTCAAGAACACCGTCGCGGATCACCTGAGCAGGTCCTTTCTCTGCCACGAGTGGTTGCTGAGAGCGGACATCGCTCATGCCATTTTCCAACAGTGGGGATTTCCCCAGATAGACCTGTTTGCATCCCGATCAAACCGCAAATGCCAAGAGTGTTGCTCCTTTCAAGGCCTGTCACCGGGCTCTCTGACAGACGCGTTTCTCCTTCCATGGACTCGTCATCTGTTCTATGCCTTTCTCCCATTCCCTCTCATCCACAGAGTCCTGCTGAAGCTCCGACGGGACAAAGCACGTCTCATTTTAATCGCGCCAGCGTGGCCCAGGCAACACTGGTTCACCACGCTGCTCTGTCTGTCGGTAGCCAGCCCAATTCCTCTGCTGCTTCACCTGGATCTTATAACCCAAGATCACGGCACTCTCCGTCATCCAGACCTGATGGCCCTCCACCTCACGGCGTGGCTCCTGCGTGGCTAGACCAGTCGGAATTGTGCTGCTTTGCTCCCGTGCAGCATGTTTTATTGAGCAGCAGAAAGCCTTCCACTCGCTCTACCTGGCCAAGTGGAAGCGCTTCGCTTGCTGGGCTCAAGCGCGCAACGCTATTCCTTCGGAGCTTCCGCTCCCGATGGTCCTTGACTATTTCTGGTCGCTGAAACAGCAAGGCCTTGCACTATCCTCTCTAAAGGTGCACTTAGCGGCCATCTCCGCTTTCCACCCTGGTGAGGGAGGATATACGCTTTTCTTTCATCCGTTGACTACCTGATTCAGAAAGGGCCTTGACCATCTCTACCCCCAGGTGCGTCATCCGACTCCTACTTGGGACCTCAATCTGGTCCTCAGCAGGCTCATGTCCCCACCCTTTGAGCCGTTGGCCACCTGCTCCTTGCTGTACCTGTCCTGGAAGACGGTCTTTCTGGTAGCTATCACGTCAGCCAGATGGGTCTCTGAGCTCCGAGCGCTCACGGTGGACCCACCGTACACCGTTTTTCATAAGGACAAGGTGCAGCTACGTCCACATCCAGCGTTCCTCCCGAAGGTAGTGTCCGCGTTCCACAATAACCAAGACATCTTCCTTCCGGTCTTCTTTCCAAAACCTCACGCATCCTCGCGGGAGCAAGGACTTCACTCCCTTGATGTTCGTAGGGCGTTGGCTTTCTATGTTGATCGGACAAGACCATTCCGTAAATCCTCTCAACTGTTTGTGGCAATTGCTGACCGGATGCGAGGTCTTCCTGTCTCGTCGCAGCGGATCTCCTCATGGCTCACAGAGTGCATACGCACCTGTTATAACTTGGCTAATGTCCCTTTGGGCCATCTCACCGCCCACTCTACCACGGCCCAGGCGTCCTCCGCTGCCTTTCTGGCACACGTCCCGATATAAGAAATATGCCGAGCGGCGACCTGGTCGTCGGTTCATACTTTCGCCTCTCACTATGCTCTGGTCCAACAGTCGAGAGATGACGCAGCCTTTGGCTCTGCGGTCCTGCATTCCGCCACGTCTCACTCCGACCCCTCCGCCTAGGTAAGGCTTGGGAATCACCTAACTGGAATGGATATGAGCAATCACTCGAAGAAAAAACGGTTACTTACCTTTGTAACTGTTGTTCTTCGAGATGTGTTGCTCATATCCATTCCACACCCACCCTCCTTCCCCACTGTCGGAGTAGCCGGCAAGAAGGAACTGAGTCGGGTGGGTCGGCTGAGGTATATATGCGGTGCCGTTATGGCACCACTCCAGGGGGCGCTCAGCCGACCCACTGGGGTTGCTAGGGTAAAAGTCTTCCGACGAACATGCACACGGCGTGCGCACACCTAACTGGAATGGATATGAGCAACACATCTCGAAGAACAACAGTTACAAAGGTAAGTAACCGTTTTTTCCCCACTCCCAGTTTTTCAACTAGTACTAAAGACAACAAGTAGGCTAGCTCTCTTCCCTGCCAAAATTTACCAGAAAGAAGTTTGCATATCACATTAGGTAAAAACAGGTCACCTGGGGATCCAATTACCCAAAATTGTCCTTGATCCTTCTCCATTTTTCAGTCTTTAGGCATGCCAACGATCTCCTTTCCACAATGCTCAGCTGCACCAGCTCTTAACACAACTAAGATCAGCATGAACATGAATGCTTGTGGCAGGCCAGAGAGAAAATTCCATGACCGAATTTTCCTCAACGCAATGCAAAGGCTAATCCAATATTTTAAGTAGTATCCCTCACTGTAGGCCTGTTAACACAAAAAGCCCCAACTAGATTTTTTTTCTGGTAGTTTTCCATGCTTAAATAATAGAATTCTGATATGTATGTATTTGCACGTTAGTGATTAAGTGTGAAAAATTAGAGGCTATTTTTGAAACAATGATTCTTTGTTTCCCTACAACTAATCTGAAGAAAACATAAAACAGACAGAAGACGATGCCTTTTGAGTAAGCCTGTAGGTCAGTCGTTCTCAACCCGGGGGGGTACGCGTACCCTTGGAGGTACTAAGAATTCTTCCAAGGGCTACATCAACTGATCTAGATATTTCCATAGTTTTACAACAAGCTACATAAAAAGCACTAGCAAAGCCGGTACAAACTAACATTTCATACAGACAATGACTTGTTTATACTGCTCTGTGCACTACATTGGTGTACAGGTACCATTGGCACAAGAAAGTCACCTGCTATGTTTGTTTAGCACATCTTTGGAATGTTACTCTTTTAAAAAAGATCCTCTTTTGGATTGTGTTCAGCTCCAGAGATATTTCATAGAGAAAGACAAAAGATTTTTGTAAATATAGATGTCACACATGTGTACATGGATGATATAATAATGAGGAAGAACTCTAGAAGAGCATGATAAAAGATTAACTAACTAAAGCATTATCTAGAGCAAAAGAAGCAGAATTTGAAATAAATGTTACTAGAGTGCAAGAATTAAAGTTTCTAGGAGAAATACTGACCAGCCAAGGAGTACAGATTGCTCCACAATGAATACAAGCCATTGATAATATTGTTTACCCAAAAGAAAAGGAAACTTTACAGAAAATTTTGGGTATAGTTAATTTTATAGAAAAGTACATACCTAGCCTATCAGAAAAAAACAACAGATTTAATGGCTTTACTTTGTAAAAATAATCAGAGGATCTGGGACTGTCAACATCAACAAGGATTTAAGCAGTAACTAATAAAAATAGCGGCAGTATGAAATTATTTGATAGTAAGAGACATTCAAAATTGTTTTCCAAACAAGGCCTTGGAGCAGTTCCACTACAAAAGTATGGTGATCCATGGAAACCAGTTGCTTATGAATCTAGAGATATGTCAAAAACAGGATATCTGCTCGCTCAGACAGAAAAAGATGCTTTGGCATTAGCTTTTGCAGGCAAGAAAAAAATCACATTTATATTTAGTAGAGCTGTACTGGCAGAAACAGAGTATAAATCATTAGTTAATATTTTGAAAAGGAACATGACATCTGGAGCCATGATAGAGGATTGCACAAACTACCTTATTTGAAACTGAATGATAGAATGTGAAGCTATAATGGTAGAAATTGGGCTCAGAAATCTACTGTAACAAAAGAGGTAGCATCTCAATCTTATGATGTCATGACTAATAATGGTCAAATGTATAGACGAAAGTGGAGACATTTGCAATGGTTACCTGGAAGACCAGACTCAGCTGAAAGAAGAAATGATACAGTACAGCAATAACAGTGCCAAGAAAAGCAATAGGAACAAATTCAATATGTGGAAGAAAACAAGTCCTCACTCTGCATTTGCTAGCAACAAGTCAGAGAGAGTGTATTACGAGCAATTGCAAGGGAAGACTGTGGTCAGACAGGGGGTCCCCCTGACCTTAGGCAGATCTTCCCCCTACAAGCAGTATAAGACAAGTATTTATAGATTTCCGGTACATACATCAATGGCTAACGGTTATTCTTTGATTATACAAACTTTTTCTAGACACTACCTTATTTCAAGGTTTTTGCTTAAGTCAGCATTCCATTTTTATTAACTAAAGCGAGGCGAAAATTGTATTTCTTACAACTCTTGTGTTGGTAGGGTCAAAGTTACCTTTTGCTCAAAACTTTAAAATGGCCTAAAGACATTTACCCCTAGATCCTCCTTTTTCTCTTATTTTCTGCTTCCACAAATAATACAGCAAATATAGAAATTAGACAGTTATTGCCTCAGAGGAGACCTGTTAAAAGACTTACAGAAAGTTTTAAAGATAATTAAAAGAAGAAAAGAATAAATTTGTGTTAAAAAATGGAAAGAAGAGGTGGTCTTATTGCAGCTTTAAGAGAATGAATGGGATCTCCAGGAAGTTGGTTTTAGGTTAGACTGATTGAGTTAAGATTGTTATCACTACATATCTAATAAAGACTGTTGTTAAGTTACTAGCCATGAATTAATATTAAGACTAGTGAATTACTTAAATATAAAACAACATACTTTGCACTTTTCTTTACTGAATTTGAGCATGCTGATTTCAGACCACTTCTCTAATTTGTCAGGGTCATTTTGAATTCTAATTCTGTCCTCCAAAGTGCCTGAAGCCCCTTCCTCCCTCCAAGCTTTGTGTCATCTGGAAATTTTATAAACATACACTCCACTCCACTGCAAGTAAATTATGAAAATATTGAATGGTACCAGACCTGTACTGACCCCATGAGTCCTCATTAGATACACCCAATATGACAGCAAACCACTGATAACTACTCTGAGTATGGCATTTCAACCAGTTGTACACTCACCTTATAGTAATTTCATCTGGACCACATTTCCCTAGGTTGCTCATGTGAATGTCACATGGGACTGTGCAAAAGCCTTACTAAAATCAAGATGTATCATGTTTCCTGCTTTCCCCCCATTCACTAGGCCAGTAACCCTGCCAAAGACAATTAGATTTGTTTGGCATGATCTATTCTTGACAAATCCATCTGGCTATTCCTTATAACCCTCTTAGCCGCAAGGTGTCTATGATATTTTTGTTTAATAATTTGTTCCAGTATCTTTCCAGGTATTGAAGTTAAGCTGAACAGTCTATAAATCCCTGGGTCCTTTTTGTTCCCCTCTTTAAAGATAGATACTACGTTTGCCCTTCTCCAGTCCTCTGGGACCTCACCCGTCCTTCCTGAGTTCTCAAAGATAATTGCTAATGATTCTGAAATTGTTTCAGTTGCTACCATAGGTTAGTAAGTTAGTAAGTACCATAGGTTTATTTCTTAAGGCCTTGTTGACCTGAATACATCTGACTTATTTAAATATTCTTTCCCTATTTTTTTGCTTGCATCTTTCCCCCTTTCTAATTGTCTTGAGTATCTATATTAACCTTTTTAGTGAAGACAGAAACAAAATAATCATTAAACACCTCAGCTGTCTTGATATTATCCATTATTAGCTCTCCTTCCCTGCGAAGTACCAGATCTACACTTTCCTTCATCTTTCTCTTGCTCCTAATATATTTAAAGAACCTCTTCTTGTTGCCTTTTATGTCCCTTGCTAGTGTAATTCATTCTCTTCCTTAGCCTTTCTGATTTTTGTCCTTATATGGTTGTACTATTCTTTTGTACTCCTCCTTAGCAATTCATCCTTGTTTCCACTTTCTGTAGGATGCCTTTTTTATTTTCAGGTCATTAAAGAGCTCCTGATGGAAACATATTGACCTTGTACTATTCTTCCTATCTTTCATTCACACTAGGTCACTTTGAAGCTTTTCCTTTAATATTATTTCCTTGAGAAACTGCCATCTCTCCTAAACTCCTTTATCCTTTTCTTCATATGGGACCCTTACCTACCAGTTCTCTGAGTTTCTTAAAGTCTGCTTTCCTGAAGTCCACTGTCCTCATTCTACTGCTCTCACTCCTTCCATTCCTTAGAATGAAATGAATCATGAATGTGAGTGACTAATCCTCTAAGCATTTGCATTGTATGTTTGTCAGTTCTGTCCTGTCTGGCTTACTTTTGCTCTTGTAAGCTATGCAGGAGTCAACCCAGCAAACTAATCCTAGAATTCAATAAGATGTGACATTTCTTCCTGCTTCAGACATAAAGGCAGAAGACTTGTGACTAACTAAAAATACTTACTGATTTTTATAAAATAATAACTGTTTTCCCCCTTTGTTGGAATTTCTATTCTCGATTTGATTTGAAAAGGCCTTTGTTAGCCTAAAGGGGATGAGTTTGAGCCTTTCAGTAGCTGACATCTTTTTCATGATGATTTAATTCATGTATGTATTGCTGGTCTTCTGTGCAAAAATTAGTTTAAAACATGATACTGCTGATACTGATATTTTCATGTTTTACATGTACTTTGCAGGGACTAATTCTTTATTCTGCAGGAAAGAAAAAAAATACATTGAGCAAAATCCCAGCATTCCCTTTAGAGTTGTATGTCATTGGAGCATTTTGTTAGAAGGTATGGTCTTTCACTGATAATCGAGGATACGTCTACACTACACACCACTTGTGGTGGCATACAGCGTATGTGTATCCACATGCCACAGTGAAAAACAGGCTGTGTCCACCCTGTGGCATGTACATGTGTCAGTGAAAGGCTCGGGCAGGGAGGAAGCATCTGGGAGATGATGGAGCCTTTTTCTGCTGCCTTTCCCCTGCCAGAGTCTTTCCCTTCAGTGAGGAAAGGCTTCGGCAGGTTCCTGCAGCAGGGGAAGTCTCCTGCTGCAGGGAGGTAGCTGTGGGACACTACACAGCTAAAAACAGTAGTATAGATGGAGGAGTCACTGCTTGGGCAAGTAGAGAGCTGTGTAGGGTACGTACCCACAAGGTTCAAGTGTGTCTTTACTCACCTAGGCAGTGCCTCCCCATCTACTATACTGCTATTTATACCCATGCTTGGGGGAGGTGTAGTGTATGTATTCTATACATCACTGAAAGGAGTGTGCACGTAGACACACCTTTTGGTAGATATAGATACTTTGAGTGGAAGGATGGTCCAGTGGTTAGGACATTAGTATATCACTTGGGAGACTGGGGCTCATGTCCCTGTTCCACCACAGAATGCCTCTGTGATTTTGGTCAAATCACTTAGGGTCTTAAATACCTTCAAGGATCCAGGGTTTAGTTTCTCTGTACCTCAGTTCCACATCTGTAAAATGGGGATAACAGTAAATCTCTAGTTCTTCTTCAAGAGGTGTCCCTGTGGGTGCTCCATTGCAGGTGTTGGTGTGTCCCTGCACCTTCGCTCTGAGATTTTTACAGCAGTACTCGGACTGGTCACACATGCGCAGAGCCTGCCCCCCCGCTCTGAGTGTACCTTAATAGTACACGTGTGCGACTGGTCTCCTCAGTTCCTTCTCTACCGTCCCTGGTGTGAGACAGAGCTCAGCAGACTCGTTACAGACTTTTCTCTTCCTTCCTTCATATACCTTCCCTGTTAGTTAGTTTGTTACCAGTAGTAATTAGATAATGTTAGATAATCTTTTCTCTCAAACTACAATTTTTTTTTCTTTATTCTTGTCAGAGGCAGCCACTTCCGACATGCTGGCTCCCCAAGCTTTAAGCACTGCTTTAATTGCAATGATGCCATCCCTCTTTCAGATGGCCATTCCAAATGTATAAAATGTTTGGGGGAGTCCCACATCCCCCAAAAACGTGCTCATTGCAGCAAACTTAAATCCAGGGCATGTAAGGACAGGAAACTGAGATTAAAACTGCTCCTCCTTCAGAAATCTCTAGGGACAGCTTCAGTCCCAGGTCCCAACTTAACTACATGCCACAGCCCCCCGTGATAGATTTTTGTTACCAATTTGCATGAGGATCTTTTTGGGGAGAAGATGACAAGGCACACCAACTGTCTAAATTTTAGAGTTTTATTGATAAAATAATAAAACAGCAGAGTGCTGGGAACACTCTCACATCACTCAGGGGAAGAAAGAAAGTGTTAACACCCCAAGCCCTAACCCACTTTCATACTCACACACTCACAACCCAGACTGGCCAAATCTGGTTGTAGCATCAGAAGAAGAGGGGAGGGGGGAAGGTGGAAGGGAGTGCTGTCCTGGGCCCAGGCCATCCAAGGATCTGCTGTGCTCTCCAAGTTGCTTCAGCTCTCAGGGGGGTTTTAGGTCCTGGGCTCCTTGGGCGGGGGGATTTGTTCAGGGAACTCTGCTTCTGGTCCTCAGAAGTCCAAACAGTCTTTCTGTGGTCTCCAACTTTTCCCAAAACACACCAGTTTCAGGGCCATGAGACAGTTCTGTTTGTTCCTGGCTGGCCTTCGCAGTCTCGCTCCTTTTCCTGGCCCCTGCATTTTGTTCAACAACTTTCCTTTCTCTTGGCTGGCCGCGGGGATTGAACTTCTCCCCTTCTGTCTTGGCAGGTAGCAGCTGGCCTTGGGCTGGAGTCAGCTTCTTATCTTTGGACTGAGCTTGCTAGCTGCAGTGTTAACTGTTCTCTGCTTTCTTCTTTCTTCCTCCCCTACCCGGCCACTCGTACTCCTGCAAAAGAATCTTCCACTCTCCAATCACACACCTATAACCCTCCGCAAAATGCTTTGTGATTCTTGCAACAGTGTTAGCTGATCTACTTTCCAAGGGGACTCCCTAAGGGGAGGGGGGCATTGGGTTGTGACACCTCTGCCTCAAAAAAGACAAAGAGACTTCAAAAAAATGGCAGCCTCTCTCACCCGCAAAGAGTTCTTTGCGGGACAAGACTTTTCCGGGCAGGTCTACAACCTCCCTTCTGGCACTTCCCCGACTGAGCACTTTTGAAATGCCGGGCTCCTTCGGTGCCGCGTGAAACCCGCCTACGGCTGTGACCGTAGCATGAAGCTCTGGTGCCAAGGCTTCGGGCTTCCAGTTGCCTGCCTCTCTCATGGCACCATTCAGCACCGTGAGGGAAGTGGTGCCGACACATCTCGACATGTCTGACCCCCCGCAGGCTATTCTTGCTCTCCTGGCACCGTCTCCCACTGAGCTGACTGGCAATGAAACAATGCTCAGGACACCAGTGCAGAGGAACCTTTCTTCATAGCAGATTCCTCTTCCTCAGCACTCAACTCACAGAGGAGCTCCAGCACCTCAATTTACACAGTCAAGGGACCTGCTGGTGTCACCTATCCTGCAATCAATCCTACTTAATGCCTATTTCTCTCCAAATGCTCAGTCAGGGTCCAGACAGCCTTCCTCCAGTGATGAGGAAGCTGGTCTGCAGGGGGAGTTTTCACCATATCAAATCTCCCACCCTCAGACCCCAGTCAATAGAGTTCATAGAAAAATCACCTTGTCATACTCTCAGGAACCTGCCCCGTGGTGTGTGAACCCCTGGCTGGCACCACCCATGCCTTTCCCACCAGAGTGGCAATATTGGGCTCCATGGGCATCTTATCCTCAAGACCACACTCACTATACCACCACAGCCAGGCATGACACCTGCCCACCACTGCCAGCTGACAAACCTGCCACTGATGTAAGGGTCCAGGCAGCACCATCACAACTTCAGGATCAGTCACGACCTGCCTCCAACCCAGTAGACCCACTTCATAGAATCATAGAATATCAGGGTTGGAAGGGACCTCAGGAGGGCATCTATTCCAACCCCCTGCTCAAAGCAGGACCAGTCCCCAGACAGATTTTTGCCCCAGATCCCTACATGGCCCCCTCAAAGATTGAGCTCACAACCCTTGGTTTAGCAGGCCAATGCTCAAATCACTGAGCTATCCCTCTCTCCCACTTGTTATGCGTGATGAAGCCCTACTGCTTCCTCCCCACTCATCTTCAGACAACTTCTCAAAATTTCAAGATCTTTTCAAAAGAGTTGCAAGTGAATTAAGAATTAGCTTGGAGGAGGTTCCTGAACAGCAGCATGAGTTAACAGACATCCTGCAACCCTCTTCTTCCGCTAGGATTGAATTACTGATCAACGCAGCCCTTTTGGAACCTGCTAAGGCCATCTGGTAGACTCCTGCTGCAAGCCTACCAACTTGTAAGTGAGCGGACCGCAAGTACTTCATCCCTTCCAAGGGTTGTGAATTCCTTTTTACTCATCCAGCACCGAACTCATTGGTAGTAGATGCAGTCAACCAAAAGACCAAGCACCAGTTTCCCCCCTCCACCCCATCTGATAAGGATAGTAAGCGATTAGATCTGCTCAGACACAAAGTATACGCATCTTCTATGTTACAATTTCGCATTGCTAATTATACTGCCATTCTGGCAAAATATGACCACAAAAATTACAACAAATTCATGGACTTTATTGATGATATTCTGGAAGAAAAGCAGCAACAATTTACAGCTCTAGTTTCCGAGGGACAAATCATCTCACATACCACTCTTCAAGCAGCCCTCGATGTAGCCAATACTGCAGAAAGATCTACTGCTACAGCAGTTGTCATGCACCAAGGTTCATGGCTCTCCTCCTCCTCCTTTCCTTCAGAGGTCCACAGTACCATTGAAGATCTTCCCTTCAGTGGCGACAAACTCTTTGCCTCCACGATGAACGATGTACTTCACTCAATGAAGAACGCAAGGGCAACTCCCAGTCCCTGGGAATTCAAACCCCTACAACCAGAAGGTGACAATGTAGATATCAACCTTACCAGCGCCCACGTTACCCTGCATACACCCAGCAATTCCATAGGTCACCTGAGCAACAATAACAGCAGCAACGCCAGTGACCATACCATACCGCACCACACCCCCAATTCTTCGCAGCGTCTCAACGCCCCGACGACTAATAGATTAGCCTTGGTTCGGTAGGTAAAATGAATGATGATCACTCAGCTTTACACCCATGTCCCTATTTTTAGACACCGCCTACGGCCATTCTCCCACCAATGGCAAAACATTACCACCGACAAGTGGGTTAGAGAGGTCATCACAATTGGCTATTCCATCCCTTTCATAACCTTGCCTCCCACACACCCACCCTCCCCGTCCCTCTTCAGGGACCATTCTCACGAGCAACTGCTCCTCCAAGAATTACAACACCTCCTTCTATTAGGAGCAGTGGAACTTGTGCCTATACAACACAGAGGAAAAGGGTTTTATTCCCATTATTTCTTAACAGAAAAGAAAACTGGTGGATGATGACCTATCCGCGACCTCAGGAGGCTCAACAAATTTATCAAAAAGCAAAAGTTCAAAATGGTTGCCCTCACCACCATAATCCCAGTGCTGGAGCAGAGCAATTGGTTTTCAGCCCTCGACCTCCAGGATGCCTATTTTCATGTGACTATACATCCGGCCCACAGACGTTTCCTTTGTTTTACCCTCGGCTTGACACATTTTCAATACAGGGTGCTACCCTTCAGCTATTCACCGCCCCCCGAGTTTTTTCCAAGCTCCTAGCCGTAGTCACTGCCTACCTCAGAAGACTATGGCTAGAAGCTTGGAAAAATCTCGGGGGGCGGTGAATAGCTGAAGGGTAGCACCCTGTATTGAAAATGTGTCAAGCTGAGGGTAAAACGAAGGAAACGTCTGTGGCCTGGATGTATAGTCACATGAAAATAGGCGTCCTGGAGGTCGAGGGCTGAAAACCAATCGCTCTGCTCCAGCCTACAAATAAACAAAAACAAATCCACGTTATCTCCTACCCAGCACCTAGAGTTCATAGGAGCACACCTTGATTCCTGGACGGGATTAGCATCTCTCTCTCCCGACCACTTCAACACCATAAAACTACTGGCCACGAAACTTTGCAATAGTCCTCACATCACTGCTTGAGACGGTCTACATGGGTCACATGGCCTCATGCACTTTCGTGGTCAAAAATGCACAACTATACAGGAGGTGCTTCCAAGCTTGGTTGGCCACAGCTCACAGACCGAATGTACACGCTCTAAACAAGCATCTATCCATACCCCTCAGAGTCAAAGACTCTCTCCTATGGTGGACAGTTCTCTCCAACCTCTGCTCTGGAGTCCCCTTGCTACAGGATGCTCCATCCCTCATAATGACTACTGATGCATCCCCCACAGAGTCGGGTGCATGCATATTCCACCACACAGCTCAGGAGCTATGGTCTTCAATGGAAACTTCCCTACACATAAACGTCCTAGAACTTTGAGCCATATGCAATGCCTGCCGTCACTTCCTCTCATTGATCTGGAACCAACATGTACGGATAATGAGAGACAACATCGCCCTTATGTTCTATCTGAACAGGCAGGGAGGAGCTCGCTCTCATTCACTTTGCACAGAGGCTATAAAGCTCTGGAATTGGAGCCTTGCGAACAACATCCGGATATCAGCCGCCTAGCTTCCCAGACCTGTGAATACCACAGCAGACAAATTAAGCTGACACTTTTCCTGGGATCATGAATGGGAAATAAACAACACAATCATCCACAACATATTTTGCATTTGGGGATACATAACCATAGACTTTTTCACAACTGCGAAAAACACGAAATGTCCCAAATTTTGCTCCAGAGCAGGACTGGGCAAACATTTCCTGGGAGATGCATTCATGATCTCATGGGACCGGGACCTACTATATGCATTTCCCCCAATACCTGTCCTCCA
Source organism: Mauremys reevesii (assembly GCF_016161935.1). Taxonomy (NCBI): domain Eukaryota; kingdom Metazoa; phylum Chordata; order Testudines; family Geoemydidae; genus Mauremys; species Mauremys reevesii. The sequence continues at coordinate 87,148,734 of NC_052629.1, forward strand.
CAGAGTTCTGACAAAGATACGAACACATCATGCCACGGTAATTTTGATTGCCCCGTCGTGGCTCAGACAGCCATGGTTTCCGTTCCTCACCAGAATGTCACTTTGCCCACCAATTTCATTGCCCCTCACTCCGAACCTCCTATCACAGCAACACAGCTGATTTCTTCATCCCAACCTGTCCATGCTTCATCTCAAAGCTTGGTTCCTACATGGTTCTCCCAAAACAAACTAGCATGCTCTGAGCAGGTTCAAAGAGTGCTCCTACATAGCAGAACACAATCTACTCGAATCACTTATCTCTGCAAGTGGAAGCGATTCACATAATGGTGCTCAACTAAACAGCATCCTCCTACTTCTGCACCTCTTCGGCTCATACTCAACTACCTATTAGACCTCAAGAAATCGGGCCTTTCTTTCAGCTCCATCAAAGTCCACTTAGCTGCTATTACAATTTTTCATGACAAGATTGATGATACCTCTGTTTTTGCTCATCCAATCACCAAGTGTTTTCTTAAAGGGCTACAATCCCTATACCCGGACATTAAACCTCCTACCCCTCCATGGGACCTTCACTTAGTATTATCATGCTTAACTCAACAACCATTCGAGCCCCTAGCCACTTGCTCCTTCTTATACATTTCTGTGAAAGCAGCATTCATAGTGGCAATCACCTCCGCCAGACGGGCAGGAGAAATAGCAGCTCTCATGGCAGACCCACCTTCTACACTATTTTTCAAGGGCAAGGTTACCCTCCGACTACATCCCAAGTTTCTTCCAAAGGTGCATTCGTCATTCCACATCAATGAGCCAATACACCTACCAACATTCTTTCCTAAACCACATGCAAACTCTTTTGAATCCACAGTGCATAGATTAGATGTACGCAGGGCTTTGTCATTCAATCTGGATAAAACCAAACCCTTTGGGAACTCTTCCAGACTCTTCGTCTCCATTGCGGAGTGCTCCAGAGGGACACCTATTTCTACACAGAGACTTTCAAACTGGATTTCTGAGTGTATCTGACTGTGCTACCAGATAAAGAAAGTTACGCCTCCTGCCAGCATCAGAACTCACTCCACTAGATCTGTGGCTACCTCCGTGGCTTTTCTATGCAAAGTTCCTCTAGTGGATGTCTACAAAGCGGTCACTTGGTCTTCTGAACACACATTTGTTAAGCATTATACCTTTACTCAAGGCCCTCTCTCTGATACACGATTAGGCAGAGCTGTATTATCTACCCCATTCTCATCAAATCCAAAGTCCCTACCTCCTTGAGATACACTGCTTTTAAGTCACCTGTAGTGGAGCACTCACAGGGACACTCATCTCAAAGAACGTCAGTTACTGCACAGGATGAGTAACGTCCTCTTCACAGGGGTAATACATTAAAGATTGTTAGGCGTTCAGACTCCTAAATACTTTTTAAAATTTGCCACTAATGTCCAATGAAATCAACTGGACTTAGGTGCCTAAATACCTTTAAAATCTGAATTCTCAGATATTATGATAATGGGTGCCATAGAAGTACCTAAATAAGATACTTTTTAGATGGGGCAGAGAGAATGCAAAGTTCATATGTGGTGTGTTCCCCCCACCACCCACCCACACACCCACACACAGAGTTTGGGCAGTTAAACAGTTCATATTTTAAAATGCAATTTTTAAAATAAAATGTCGTGCATTTTAAATTAATTTAATGGAGAGGATTTAATCGAGATTTGACTGCATAGCATTAAAATAATTTATTTTTCAAAGTGCCAATTGATATCCAGAATGATGTTCAAAGACACCACACTGCCATTGCAGCCGGGCTTGGTTTGAAGACGACACACTAGGGGTTTTATCTGCATGATCCCAGGGCCATCAGTGCTTTGAAATTCAATCTAAATGAATTGCACTGAATAATGAAAACTAAAAATCACAGCAACTCTAAACAGCATACTTTTTATTGCTTATAATGATGCACACATAGCACTTCCTATATGTTACCAACATTGGGCTAGAAATTTGTAAAAATCAAAAGAAAACGTATTTGCTCTGAATCCAGCACACCACTTCCCAACAATTTTATAGAAGTGTTCTCTCTCAGCCATAGACTAGATGGCAATAGACAAAAACCCAAACAAAACCAGAGTTTTATTAATCCCATGTAGTAAATGTCTCATTTTCTACGTCACTCTCTGTGCTAGACAGAAGTACTAAATGAATACAGGATTCTTCTTCATTTCCTGTCCTGGTCAGCTGTGTAGCGCTGCTGTAGACTGGTTGGTTTGTTGAACACAAACATATTTTGCACGGTGAAATTAGTTTTGAAAGTTTGGTCGATGGGGTCACATCTGCACTTGTTACTCAAGCAAGATGTCACATTCACATCAGTAGGAGTTTTGTTTGTGAAAAAGCTACAGGACTGGTTTGAAGATTGTTTTGGGGCTCCTTGTGGATGCAGGACATTACACTGTAAAAAACTGAGATAGTATCACTATTAAATACAAAGGTTTCTTGCTCTGGAGACACTGGAAGATAAAACTGATCAAGGACTAAACCCTGAATACTGTCTCCAGTCCATATAAACTGGAGTCCTGTGAAACTCATTAGGGAAGGAACCTTTTCATCTTTCCACCACAAGAATAGCAGCGCAACAGCAATGGACCTAGTGGCCCCTGCCACCTTCACCTTCCAAATTCCGCCTATGCACAGGGACAAAAAGAAACCCTGTGGACTACAGCAATGTGTATGCAGGGATCATAGGATCGTCCCATCCTTCCTCCTCCTATTTTAGAGCCATTGTTATACCAATAAAGACCAACAGGATCTTGTAAAGGGGATAAGGCAAAAAGCCACATTTTTTGTGAATACAAGGTTGAAATTCAGATATGAAAAAAACAAAATACAGTCTCCTATAACTACAATCCTTTACACACACACACACTCTGGCAGCTTACGTTATAGTTATCAGCCTAGAGGTTGCTCGTGCCAAGTTACTGGCCAGGTGGCCTGGACACGAGGGTGGAGCCGAGTCATTGTCAGATGCGCATCTGATGCTCCTGGAGGGTGGTTGCAGAACCAGACTCAAAGTTCTCAGTTTTTAGAGTCTGTCTTTATAGGGATTCATCCTCATTCAAATCTATAGGGTTTGCTTCATCCTGCTGTTTTCATGTTTGAAGTGATAATCAATCACGGTTCTCACGTTTAAAATGATAGTCCATCATGCAGATGGCACAGCAGTGACAAGCATTTTGTTCTTTGGTCCCTCCGTCTTTGGGGGTGGATTCCGGTTTGCCCTATGGGGTCATCTGGTTATTTCCATTCTGTGCATTCTTCGGCCGAATGTTCCTGGGTAGTTATTATTTATTAGGCTGGCACTTCAACCTTTTATCACTCATTCAAACATACATTTACAATCACACCCTATTTCACTTAACATAACTATTCTCAAATCATTGGGACATGACAGACTCCAATGAATCAATCCATGCCACTTGTCACACATGAAAAGAAAACAAGCAAGATAGGAATGTAAAAGTGGAAGAATAACAAATCTTGTTCCCGAATTCAGAAAAAAACATTTGTAACATGTTGTCTTATCACTTTTAGGACAAACTCTTTGTCTCTGAATGTTTTTCTACAATTAGCACAGACCTTGCAAACTAACAGGCCTGCTTCACATAGCACAAACTCAGCAGGCTGAGAGACATATTTATTTCTAATAATACAAGCCAAATCTGGGGTCTGCACTGGACCATATTTTCCCCAAAATAATTAATGTATTAATTATTACTTTTAATCCAACACCGTTCTTGGTTGTGGATGTGGAGAGATTTTCCCCTAAGTCTCTGGTCACAAATGGAGTCAGACTTGTCACTGTGTCTCTAGCCATGAACAGCATGAATATATGAGCAGGCAGCACTCAAAATTCTTTACGTCAATCAATTAAGAACACAAGTTGAATCTTTAAGCGCACTCTCTCGTAAGGTGCAAAATGGTCAATCACTCAGAATGCTCCTTGCAGGGAAGGGGAGCATGTGCAGTGTATTGTAACTCCTGCTCACATTATGGCTGAAAAACTGATTTGTTTCCTCATTTTCCTAGCTTCCCTTTGAAAATCCGCTGTCCTGGACCTAATTAGGGCATTGCCTGGATGATGCACATTCAGTGGCATATTACCTCAGAACAGCTTGAAGGTTGCCAAGCATGTCCTGGCCCTTTGTTTCCTAATTAAACATATAACAAAATGAGACTAAAAGAGTATGGTTGAATTTGGCCCTAAGAGTTAGAGTTTCACAAGGGTGCTCCGCTGGTCAGTGATAATGGCAAGGTAAGATCTAGAGTTTGAGCCAAGTCTACTCAAAGCATGAAGAGCTCCAGAGGGCCTGCGGTAAACTTCTTATTGCTATGGGCTAGATCCGGAGTCTGTGGAAATCAGTGGAGCAGCATTGAGTTAAGTTTGGAACCATTTACACTAGATAAAGGTCTTACAGTACCAAAGAAAACATTTTCCATACCATGAGATTTTAGAAGATAATTGTCCCTCCTTTCTCAAGGAATAACTAAAAAATTCAAGATGGAAAATGACCAGTAAGGTAAGTGTGTCCGAAGGCACTAGAAATAACCTAGCCTCATTCCTCAGATACTCTTAGCTTATTGGGCTTTTATCCCCCACCTTCAATTTCTTAATTCTTTCTTTTCCCAGATCTAAAATCACCTGGGTAGTTAGCAGGGGCGGCTCTAGAAAATAGGCTGCCCCAGGCAGCGCGGTGTGCTGCGCCGCCCTTCCTCGGTCCCGCGGCGGGTCCCCTCTTCCCGCGGCTCCGGTTGAGCTCCCGCGGCAGGTCCACCGGAGCCCCGGGACGAGCGGACCTGCCGCAGGCATGACTGCGGGAGCTCCACCGGAGCCGCGGGAACAGCGGACCTCCCGCGGGCACGGCTGCGGACGGTTCGCGGGTCCGGCGGCTCCGCTTGAGCTGCCGCAGTCATGCCTGCGGGAGGTCCAGCCGAGCCGCGGGACGAGCGCCCCCTCCGCAGTCATGCCTGCGGCAGGTCCGGTCGTCCGCGGCTCCGGTGGACCTCCCGCAGGCATGACTGCGGCAGGTCCACCGGCCCAGCCTGCCGCCCCCTAGATTTGGCCACCCTAGGCAACAGCTTGGTTTGCTGGTGCCTAGAGCCGCCCCTGGTAGTTAGTGACATCATGAGGCAAAACTATATTTTAAAGATTTATGTTACAGCTCATCTGGGACCACAAACACTACAATGTCCTTATGATAATGATATGGGTATGGAAGGGAGTCACTATAGGGCAGTGTTAAGGTTGTTCGGGTACCTTAAGAAGTTTGGATTTCTTTTAAGAGTAACATTAATTCTAAATTTCCTGGGTTTGGAATGCCTGGAGTTTGGGTTAACTATAATATCCCTGTAATGCTTTTTCACGCTTAAGTTCGTGATATGTACTCCCAACCTTAACTCCATTTTAACATACTTTTTGTCTTGGAATGTAACTGTGAATTCTGATTTCAGTGTTTGGAGGCTTGAGAGTTCCAGATTTATTCTGGTGTCAACCATAACAGATACCTGAGTAAATTAAAAGGGGTTTCCCTAAAAACCAGGAAGAGTATGCAATTTAGATAACAGGACAGATCCTCAGTTGGTACAAGTCGGAGTAGCTTCAAGACCTGGACAATGTTTTTAATATTGCTTTTAAAAATGATATTTTGGGAATATACCTGTTAGACTATAACTGAGAGTGTATCTATGTAACCCCAGAATGGCTTCAAGGAAAGGGTCATTGCTCTGTGTAGAGGCATAAGGCCAATGTAGTAACCTGCATGGGACTTGCAGGGAGGAGCGCAGGTTATAGGAGGGAAGAGATTTGAGGAGGCATCAACATGACAGAGCAGGTGAAATGAGGGTGGCAATTTGGTCCAAATAGTTTAAAGTATCACTCTACAGATGTCTGTTAGTCTTATTCCTCAGAAAACAATTTCAATCAATTTACATGTTACATCTCACTGGTGAAAATATATCTGGATGAAGCTTTTTTTGCTAGCCTGATTTTTCTTTTCTTTTCTTTTCTTATTTTTTCAAGTGATGTAAAACTCACTTTTTGGGTCCACTATGCAAGTTTATTTTTTTATGATATTTTCAGGAAGGTGAGGTCATTTCCAGACTTACACTTTTATGCTGGAGATCATTGTTTGTATTGTTCCCAACCGAGCACCCCATTTGCTGACATAAACAACTCAGTTTTTACAAGAGAAATATGTGTATTGGTATCTAAATAGCATCCTTGATTATCAGTCTTCTCTATAGAAAATAAAAAACTATTGCTGAGCGTACTGGTAAAACACTCTGAAAAATATACTTATACAAACAGCATCTCTTAATTTCCAGGAGCAGGGTTTGAAAATTCATGATAGTATAATAATAAAACAGATTTTATACTATTTTTCAATCTAGCAGGTGTCATTTTTTCAAGCTCTTAAGTGGTCGATATTAGGGTTAACAGAAGATCTTTATGCTTATTTTGATCGTTAAGGCTGAAGTAATCTGGTGAATTATTTGTGAGTCATAAGTACTTGATGGTGCTAAATGTGGCCAAAACTGCCTTAGAGAAGACAGGACAGATGAGGAAGTGTCACAAGAACTAGAAATTAATTTGTTTTGCCAGCAATGGTGCTTTAGTCATAATGCAATATCTTAATCATCTGTCTTTGGATACAATAAAAACTGGAGTACTCAATTTTTAACATTTTAAAGCAACACTGCATAGAAAAGGGCCAAATTTTACAAAAACAATCTTTATATTTGGGCTTGGAATTTTCTCTATACAAACAACACTTGAGCAAATCAGGTAATACCCAACCTGTACATATAAAAACTCAATCAACTGATTGGCATGTTTATTAAATTGCAGAAGCACAATTTCTGTACAACACAAGGACTGTAATGCAAAGCAATGAAGTCTAAAAAAGCTAAATAGAGGTGAATTCGAGAGGTCTGGGGGGTTGGTTTTATTTTCCAAAAAGGATTTTCAAAAGCCTTTGCAATAAGCACAATTCTTATACCATCACAACTTACCTAAACTTCTATGCCAATTACAGCAGTCCATGGAGAACAAAGAAGGGACCATGTACATGTGAACAAGACAGTGTTTCCACTCCTCTCCCTATATTATGGTGTCTGATATTGCGATATACTGAGTGCCTCAGATATAGGATCCCACCCTTATTAACCCCAGTTTCTTGATTATATGAGGTTTTACCATCACAGCTCTTTAGAGACAATATACACATAACAGCAATGAGCTGCTTCCATCTGTGCTCAGCACTGGTTTTATATTACAGGGAAGGGGAAAATACTTAGCCCAACCAATTTGTGCGGAGGAGTCGGATGCTGCCACAGCTGATTCCTGAAAAGATGCTGCATTTTTCGTTGGTGCCACTGTATGTTTCCAAGCATCAAGACAACAAGCAGCCTCTGAATCTTTACAGCACTTCTGATGCAGAAAGTCATTAAATGTCTTGGCATGTTTAATGCCATCTGGTATTGCAGGTGATGGTATGCAGCTGCCCTGAGAGCAACTCAGTAGTATTTTGCCAAAAATCTTCTCTGAGCAAGACAATAAATATCTATCTAGAGATAAACAGAAGTGTCAGGTTCTGTTAGGAAATTATTTCCAGGTCATTTCAGTTCACTGCGCTGTGTCAAAAATGTTTCCTTGAATGAGTGACCAACATAATTAATCAAAACATTGTGGAAGAAACACCAATTTACACTGAAGGAAACAGTAACTTTGCTCTGAAAATGACACAGCACAGCATTTTAAATTCGCTCTTTACAGATTGTTGTATATTAGCAATGAATGATATATTTGCACAAACTCTTATCTTTAGCACACAAAGGCCAATCACTGCCACTTTCCAACAAACTGAACTGTGCTGGTACCTAAAGGATCACGAAGCTCTAGTTGTCAATGTCTGCTTCAGGGGCCTTAAATTAAAATCTGGATTTCTTTTAAATGAATTTGGGTAGAAACCCAGCTAAAGATAAACCCTCCCAAACCAATTAGATTAAATTAATCCAAGGCTTAATTCCATCAAAGACAGAAGATTGGCACAGTAATTAATTAGGTCCATTGCCTTGCATCACTATAATCAGATGTGAGCTGCGACCTTTAGGAGTCAGGCTTAGCCTGACTGAATAAAATCATTGTCTAATGACACCTTTCCCCGTTGCTTTAAGAATTTGGCATCCTTGGGCTGCAATTTAGCAGAGCATTAAAGCACATGGTTATGTTCCATCAAAGTCAATATGACTTAAGCATATGCCTAAAGTTAAAGATGTGCTTATGGGCTTTGAATAGGGATGGATCGCTGAACTGGGGCCTCTTGGGCATGTGATTACTATTCACTAAACCCGGTTCTATGGGACTTGGGACTTGTAGACTCAATGTTTCCAAACCAGTTCTTGAGCGTCCACACTGCACTGTAAACCTGGGTTTACAATTGCTGGGCCTGGGTCTCTCAGCCATGTGAATACATCCATATTTCTGACTCAGGTCTGTAGCTTGAGCTGTGTCCACACTGCAAAATGACAGGCTCTGATCCACCTCCTCAAGCAGGGTTCTGGGATCTAGGTCCTGAGTGCTTTCTTACCCAAGCCAGACTGATCTGCATGTAGACAGAAGCAGGCTTAGGCTCAGACCAGAGTCAGAGTTCAGCCTTAGTATGCAATGTAGACATACCCTATATGTCTACATTGCAAAAGCTCTGCAGGATCTAACTACTTGAGCTAGCTTGAATCCAGCTACTTTGGGCAACAATAGAAGTAAAGACAATTCAGAGCAGGCTAGCAAGCTGAGTGTACCCAGCATCTGTGCCAGGCTTGTACTACCTGCCCAGAAGCCCACACTGTGCTGTCTTCATTGCTACTGTTAGCCGCGCTGGCTGGACTCAAGCTAGATCGGCAGGCCAGCCTGTGCAGAGCTTTACTGTGTGGACAAACCTAAGAGGCCCACTTCCCCGTGCTGGTACATCCATGTGCTCCCTGACACCAGGGGCTGTAGCAAAGCTATCATGTAGCTGACTGAAATTATAGGTTTCAGAGTAGTAGTCGTGTTAGTCTGTATCTGCAAAAAGAACAAGAGTACTTGTGGCACCTTAGAGACTAACATATTTATTGTAGCATAAGCTTGCGTGGGCTACAGCTCACTTCATCGGATGCATGCCTAAGTTATAGTAAGTCCATTAAACTGTTAGTGAAGTGGTGACAAGGCAGGCTGTGCTGATGGCTGTTTTACTAGCACTTCCATCAAGCATAATGTAGTTTTGTGATCAGGGGCGGCTCTAGAATTGGCTGCCCCCCAGCGCGCGCGCGCGCCGCCGCCCCTTCCCCCCCCCGGGCGGGGTCCCTCTCCCTCGGCTCGGCTCGGCTCCTGCCGGCGCGCCCGCGGCGGCCCGACGGAGGAGCGGACCGGCCGCCCCGGACCTGCGGCGGGGCTCAGCTCTGCGGGGGGAAGGGGGACGGCCGCAGTCATGCCCGCGCGGCGCCCGCGTCGGCCGCCCGCTGCTGGTGGACCTGCCGCCGCCGCAGCCGGAGCTCAGCCAAGCCAAACCCCGCCCGCCGGCCGCCGCCCCGCCTGCTTGGCCCCGCCTGCTCCGCGCCGCCCGCCCTGTTTGTGATAAAGGGGCTTGTGGAAACTGGATGATTTGTATAAAGGATAAACTGTTTCTTTTTAAAGGTAATTTATATAGAGATGATGCTTGTAACTGAAGGCTAGAGTTCAGATAATGAAAACATTGTGTGTTCAGCTAAATCCCTTGGGAAAAGATGGTATTTCTGATGTAAAGGAATGAGGATCTAGAGTAAATATCTCATGGTTAGCTCATTTTTATAGCACTGAAAAAAGGCAAAACAATATCATTAAATAAAACAAAATAGGTATGAAAATATTTCATCTGTCCAACAAGATCAAAGTCCATGGTAGCCCATGAATACATGTATCTGCTCAGATAAAATCTCCTGTACACACCAAGTAAACAGCTGAGAGCAAAAAATGCACATATATTTACATACTCAAAACAATGGAAAACCTGAAACACATGAATATTTTTTTGATAGTTAATGGCATGGAAAAAAACAAAATTAAATTAGTACTTTATCTAAACACACTGGCTGTATTCCAGCCAGAGGTGATTTTGTATTACCAGAGTTGCATGTAAAAACAAAACAAAACAAAAAAACCACTTTACTATTTCTAATTCTGATCAAATGAATGGCTATGTGAAAACAAAGTATTGGCACTGACTGCTACTAACTGGAAATGGTAAATACACACATAGTCCTTATTGAAAATGAGGAATAAAGGAGAAAGAGGAGAAAGCTCACAATAAATAGCTCCATCAATATAAATTACTACACAGAACTTTCAATTAGCACAATACTTTTCATTGCTATATTATACTTCAGTAGGACAACTGAAGTACTTAAGTTTATGTACCTTGCTGATTCAGAGCCATCTCAATCTTTGGTCACATGTACAAATAGGACAGCCTACTTCAGTAATATGAATACAGGTAATATCAGGACTAGAACTTGCAACTTTTAGCTACCCAAATAAGCTGGGGGAAGAAAAAAAAACACTCTACCAGAGATAGCTGGTATAACAAATTTAACATACCTTGGAAGAGAGGGGACTGGTAAATCAATACACAACTAGTAGATTTCTAAGACCAGTTAAGAGAGATCTCATCCATAACCTGTATGCAAAATATCTGTAGTTTGTAGTAGAGTTGATTAATTTTTAACAAAAAATATTTAATCAAAAATGCTCTTTATTGACATTTTTCACAAAAAAAATTGTTCTGAAATTCTGTAAACTTCACAAATTTCTAATCAAGATTTTTCAATTTTTCAAATGAGACATTTGACTTTTGGAAATCTTGATTTTTTTTAAATCCCACCATACAGCTAAGCTGATAAGATGCTTTAAAAAAACTGAAACTTTTATTCAAAAACAACTAGATAACTTGTTTTTCATATTTTGGGGAAAAAATCAAAATGTTCATGATTTTTTTTTTCATTTTTCTATGAACTGCAGTTTGGAGCTTAGTACAACAGTTGGGCCTCAACTGGCAAATTTATGTTCACAGATAACACAACAGTTATCCAATCACAGACATATAATATTGGGGATATAACTCATGGCAAATATCAAAAAAACAGGAAGTGAACTAAAAGTGTGTCTGCACTACTTCAGGTAATGAGGGCTGCTATGTGCATATGAACAAGCCTGACATGTTTCATCATTTAGAAAATAAAAATATATGTAGTCATAAGCCATTACATTATATTATTATAAACTGAAAAGGCTTGCTAAATACCAGCCGGAGATTACTGACCAGGAAAATGGTATGACTGAAATGACAACCTCATTTGCTTGCTTTTCCACACCGGGTTACTTAAACCCATTGTGATGTAGGCTAATTACCTTGATTTAATTAATCCCTTCTAGGGCCGGGCAAACTAATAGTAGAGAATACTAGAACTGATTAAAATTTTTCATCTGGAAAGTTTTCTTGTCAAAAAGTATAGCTTCATTTAATCTGTTTGGTTTGGTTTTTGATGAGAAAGTGTCAATTCCAGTGAAAATTTTCAAATTTACATCAAGAAATGTTGAACTAAAAGTTTTTATTTCAAATAGGCTTTTTGAAATGAAACAAAAAAGGTCATTTTGTTTTGACATAAAGTAAAAAAATTAAATGAAAGGACTTTTTTAAGAAAGTGAAAACAAAACGACACAAGTTGAATCGTAGAATGTGTGCTGTGCTGTGTCAGACAATGATAGATTACATGAGTTTTATGAACCGAATGGCTCAGTATCAACTTAAGACGTTTTAAAATTTCTATCTCTCTTGTATCCTAGACAGGTCAAGCTCACGGCATCAGTCCTGAAAGTGGCCAAGTGTCATGGCTTTCACCTAGAAAAGCAAAATTAAGCATCTGTATAACTAAGCACATGCAAAGTCCCATGAACGTTATGACCAGACCCATTCTACAAGTGCCGATGTGGAGGGGAGAGTACCAGTAAAGAAAAACACTCATTCTCATCAATTATGTGCTTAATTTTGATGCTCAGCATGTTGCAGGTTCCTGCCATAAAGATGCATTTTTGACATATACAAAAAAATTAAAATGTATTTTCCTGAATGGTCTGAAATAAGTCTTCATTTTCAGAAATGATATTATGACTACATTGATGTTGTGCTTTCAAGCCTCCCTTTTTTATAGGCTCCATTTCCCAGAATTTAGAAGTATTTCTTATAAAATGGTAATAAAACAAACCAAAAACAAAAGAACAACAGAGTCCTAAGAATATAGTAACACTCAAGCAATAACCTCTCATTTTAGATCTTTACATTTTCCACATTACTTGCATTTTGATGCCTGAATTCCACACACTTTTGTGCTTGTATGGCAACATTTGCTTCCTCAGAAGCTTTTATTAAGCTTAAAAAATACATTATCAATGCATGTTACTACTCTGCTCAGCTTTATATAACCTGTTTATCATACACAATGAAGCTGTACAATCCTGTGCAATGGAACATAATGGGCTTGGCATTACTTTGTGCCAAAAAAAATCAGGTTTATTGCTGCCCAATTTGAATACATTTAATTGAAAAGTTTCCCTGTTAAATTAGTTCTACAGAGGTTTAATGGATACCCTAATTAGAAGGTGCCATTAACATAAGCACACAAATTAAAACAAAACCGACTGCAGCCTTGTATTGATGTCAAATTGTTATACATTCAAGTGGTGCTGCTTAATTGGGATATTTTTATTGCCTTCTCCCTGGCATTTCTTTCTAAAATCTTTTTAGCAGAATCTCCACCATTTTTACATTAAATGTAATAATGTGCTGCTGTACCCAGATTTCTCCTGGTGAGGAGTATTGTGAAATAAACATAAGGGAAGATACTTCCCCTGTTTGCAGCTGAAAGCATTTCAGACAGGGGTGCTGGGATGCTTCCAGCTGAAAGCCGTGTTTCTTTGGCATGTTCCATGACAAATCATGCTTCAAAGAACAGTGTCATCAGCACAAGAGGGGAGGGAGGGGTCAGGAGGGGTAGGGGTGGAACATGCTCCATGGTACATTAACCAGGAAAAGTTTGGAGATATACAACTCAATGGGCTGTCAGAACAATGTTCCTCCAGTGCTCTGCATAGACTAGCATTTTGTCACTGTAAGTACAAATGCCAAAACTGGCTACGTTTTCAAACACACCACGTACATTTTTTTAGTGACTGATGCAAACAATGGAAGGCAAAGAAGGAGGAGAATTCAGTTTTCTTAAAAATCACTAATAAATGCATATGCTTGAGAGCTCGGTGGCTTTCAACCTCTAGTTTTATGACTCAGGATCAGCTCATGTCTTCAATGACATGAGATTAATGATGTCAGCTTAGTCTTAGTGGAGAGAGTTCAGAACAATTTGGCAGATATTCCTTTAATGAGGCGTGACAACATTCCGGTGAACCTTAATAAAAGACCATGTATGATTTTGCTGAAGCTCAATTAATGATCCATATACTAACATCCCCATCACTTCGCATTCCACAAATGTTTGTGTCCATCCCTGCAGTGTTTATTACTACTTCCTGTTGTTTGTATCACAACAACACCTAGAGGCAAAAGATAGTCCTTTGTGTAGCATCACAGATCACAGACAGGGAGAAAGAATTAAGTTCAACAATTCCAATTGTTCCCTGTGAACTGTTCATCCAACTCTACCTTCAGCAACAGTAAAGAGTTCAGCTAGACTGTCCTTACAAGACATGCTAACCTCTGGTTTCCACTTTTGTGCAGGTGTCATGCAGTCATAACTTTACTGAAAGCTGTAAAGGAAGAGCAGGTGGATTACCTTCCCCCTCCACAGCTGTTTTACAATAAAAGGAGACTAATTTGAATTCAATCATTCTCTCTCAAAATAGAAGCTCATCAGTGTTAGATGCTACTTAAGTTTGAACTTATTGTCCTTGTTAGTTTGCACAGCCAGATAACGAGTGAGGCAGTTTTGTCCCGTCTTTCCCATGGAATCTCATCTCGAACATAAAGTTGTTAATTCCAAATCTTTGCCACTTGTTTACACCTCCAAGAATGTAAACAATTTATCCAGTACCACTTAGCTCACTAGATTTGACCCTAGCACAAAGTACTATTAGCTTCAAGTATATGAAGAAAAATTGATGATAAAATCCTTAAACACAAACCACTGCATTGGACTGTTGCCTGATTTAGGAGGTTAATATTATTAATTTGGATAGTATGGGTTATAGGCTCACCAATCAACCTGATCAGAAGATACTAAGGTCTTGTCCCAGAATCAGGTTACACAGAATATGCACATGACCCTTGGGGGTATGACAGGACACTCAAACTGAGACCAATATAGTCTTAAAAACTTTTATTGCGATAAAAAGGAATTATAATTAAATAGTAATCAATTGCTAAAATAATCAGAGTTACAAATGCAATACTATTATTTGAAAGATACATATGATATTATATACTATAAATATTTTAATTAATATACTCACACCCTTCCTTGATGGCCTGGTTATAAGAGACCAAGGACCAGCCTCGCCTCAGGTTCCTCAATTCTTGAGTGGCAGGAGCAGAGCTTAGAAGAAGCTAGAGCTAAGAGCTATGGAAACTGGCTTAGAATGTCACTTAACTGACAAAATTTAAAATTAAACTAAAAGACGAATAAACTAAGAAAGACGCTTGAATCTTAGATTCTTAGATGCACAGACACTTGATTAGATTAGATTAGAGAAAATAAAATAAAAGGTGAGTTGTGGCACAGTGTGTCACCCCTCTTATAGGGCATGAGTGCTTGAGCCCTCCTTCTATATCCAAATTTAGTTTCCTCAGCCACCAAAATGTTGGGATACACTTACTCCATAGGCTGGTATGTTTGTACATACTGATGACATATACATACATATTAATGACATTAGATCATTCACACATTTGTTATTTTTGTTCTCCTGGTTCTTTCGGTTCTTTCCTTGTGGTGTACCTGTTTACAGAGGGCAGGAACTTTGGAAAGCCTCTATGCCACTCTGCTTCAATGCATCCTTTATCTATCCAAGTTAAAGGTTGCTGCCATATATGGACCTTATGCTTTAACTTATCACTATCTATCTAGGTGAAAGGTCCCAGACATACGTATGCTAACTTTGCCTTAGCTCAGGGGTAGGCAACCTAAGGCACGCGTGCCGAAGGCGGCACACAAGCTGATTTTCAGTGGCACTCACACTGCCCGGGTCCTGGCCAGTGTTCCGGGCAGTTCTTCATTTTAATTTTTAAATGAAGCTTCTTAAACATTTTTAAAACCTTATTTACTTTACATACAGCAGTAGTTTAGTTATATATTATAGACTTATAGAAAGAGACCTTCTAAAAACATTAAAAAGTATTACTGGCACGCGAAACCTTAAATTAGAGTGAATAAATGAAGACTCGGCACACCACTTCTGAAAGGTTGCCGACCCCTGCCTTCGCTTAACAAAAAGGATATGGCCTGTAGGTCTCTTGCACTACAGCCAAACTACTTTAATATAAATCTATAAACCTATTATCATAAAACAAACAGTCAAAGCCATAAGAGATAAAGGCAAGCAAGCAAAATAACCTTCTAGGCTACAGGACCTTACTCAAGGAGCTCCCATTGACCTACACACACCTGTCATCTGAAAAGAGTCCCAATGGGCTTCTACGTTTGGCCTGCAATGGGAAGGGAGAGGGAAGCACTCAGCATGTCTCAGGTGCTCAGCATCTATATGGATTGGTCTCTCATGGATCCAGCAGTCATTTAATTTTTCTGTAGGAGTTGCTCTGGGGGTTATTTTCTTCACCTATCCAACATCACATGGCAGACAATCTCCCAGAGCACTCTGCTGAGAAGTAATGATTTTTTTGTACCTCAAGACTAACAAACTCAGAGTGTAAATTGTGGAATAAACTCAATAATCCACTGTGTAAATTTAATCGGGATGCTTAATGTTTCAATTTAAGAGATACAAATTAACTGTGAAACCAACTTTCCATTCAAACCTAATATATAAAACCCTACACCGATGCCTTTAAAATAAAACAACATCCCATTACTCCCATGTATATCACACATTCACTGCCATTGTAACTGTGTTTGTTAAGAGGCACCAACTGAGTTAAGGTTGATCTGAGTTTTGCATTTAAAGCAGGAATTCAACTACTCTGTTATGAATGAATATACTAAAATCAAGGTTTTCAAAGCAGATTAGGAGATTTTAACCACACAGCTCCCATTTGTGTCAATGACGGATGTGTGGATAAATCTCTTGATAATCTTTGAAAGTCTCATCCAAGGGGGCGCTAATCCCCAGTTTTGGTGAAATTCCAACTGAGGTAATTCCATTCTGCCTATGTATGTTTTTCCTATGACTTCAACTAGATCAGTGGTTCCCAGAGTTTAGCAACCTGTGAACCCCTTTCACTAAAATGTCAAGTCTCGCAAACCCCCTCCTAAAAATGAATATTTCCAGGGATTTTCTCCTTTACCTGAGTATAAATTATAAAAAGCAGTGATCTTGGAAATATAAAATGTGTTTTATAACATGCTTATTACACACTATCTATTATTATTGTTTATCATTACAGTATTTTTATTACATTATGAAAATGGCAACACTCTTCCAAGATCTCACTTTCTTAGCTTGTATGACTTTGAATAAGCCTATGTTTCACCAAGGAGTATCAGATGTGAAACAGCATGAAGGTATTTAAGAAGCCAACTCAAAGAGTTCCTCCTACACATGCATTCAGGCCCTGAGCAGTCCAGGCAAATAACGCACGTTGCAACAAAGCTTAAATTTGTTCATAATAATTTTAAAAACACTAGCTGCCTATTTAATTTAAAAAACAGCAAAAAATATCCACTCCCCTTTCCATTTCTTACAAGGAGTCTTGAAGTTTAAATCTCCTCAGTGTGACAGATCGGCTTGCTTTGATGCTTAGCTCTTGGAAGTCCAGGGACTCCGAGCTGCTGGCCCCTTGCTGCCTGTGGTCTCTAGGGACAGCTCTGTCTGCCATTAGGGATTTTTTTCCCCGACAACCCCCTGTAACATTTCACGAACCCCCAGGGGTTCACGAACCCTAGTTTGGGAACCACTGAACTAGATCCTTCCCTTTCTTAATTTGATGTGTAGCATCACTGTGCTGTGCCACCTTTTACCAAAAGAGATAAATGCACTTCTTATCTAGGGGCAATGCCTGATACCAATGGGACTTCTTGCACAGTAATGTGACACTCACTGTAAGCACAATTGTTGAAGCATATTGGAATCTATTGATGCAAGTTGTTGTACAAGGCCCCAGTTCAGCACAATACTTAGCAATGTGTTTAGCTTTAAGCAGACGGGCAACCCCATCCCCAATCAGTAAATCAATTAAGTACAAGCTTAAATCCCAATGAAGTCAAAGTATTGCCAAGGTAAATTAACATGCTTCAGTGCTGAATAGGGGCCTTCATGTTTGTAATGAAAGCAGGAGCAGCAATTGGGCACTGAACTCTCTTCAGACCCTTTAAAAATGCCAGCCTGGGCTAAAAGCAACCCTGGCCTCATCCTTGAATCCATATTCATGCTGAGTAGTTGTTACTCACAAAAGTAGTCACACACTCCGCTAAGTGCCACTCAATGTGAATAAAGGTCACACATGCAGGCCTTTAATTAGTGCTATTGTGATGGCTGCCCTCTTGCATGACACACTGGTAACTGAGTTGGGGATCTACAGACCTAAAAGCATGAGCTGTACAGCTAAGTTAAAAAGCCAAGGCTAGGGTGCTGGGCGTTGTAAAAACTCATCCTTCATGTATCAAGTACATAGGGGGACCTATAACACACATTCTGCTGTAGGTTACACTGTTATAAATACAAGAGAAATGGCCTATATTTCAAAAAAATCACTCATTATTTTGGGTGTCTCAGTTTATGGGTGCTCAACTAGAGACATCTGAAAGGGGCTTGATTTTCAGCAAGTGATGTGCATCTACAGTCAAAAAAAAAATCAGGCCCCTTTTTGGGTGTCTCGGGTTGGGCACTCAAAATCAGAGGCACCCAAAATCATTGGTGACTTCTGAAAATATAGACATTACTATTCTTACTGAACTGGAATTCATTCCCTTTCTTCCTGTGCATTATCACTTGGAAGAAAATATCTGTTTACTAGTTGAGAGCAACAACGGCATACAATAGGACTTCCTATGGGGCTTTCTGTTGGAAAGCTACTAGAAAACTGGCTCCTAACTTCATGTATTAGAAGTGGTTATACATACTCCACTGTATTCATAATGTGCAAAATACTGGCTCTAAAAAGAGCAATTGTAATTCTGCCAAAGAAAACAGCAGGAGAAGCTTGTGTTTGTTAAACACTGTCAGTCATCTTCTAGGAATGTTGCTCTGTGGGAGGTCCCATTGATTAGATAACATAGCTAAATATGTCTCCTTGCACCAAAGGCTGGTCTAAGTACTCTATCCATTCATGCTCTGAAAAATACCACGACAGCATCTTCTGGTGCAATTATAACGCTGTCATTTTGTCAGCTAAAGAACATTTGATTATTACTTTTTGTTTGTGTTTCTTACAGTATAAATTCAAGTACAGAAATCATGAACAAAGTTACTATGAGAAGATTACACTACATGAGTCTCCAATCAGGCAAACATTTTAAGAAACTGATGTTTGATCATGATAAAAAAAATACATGATGCTGCTTTTATTTCATTCTCTATTAGTTCACAATTTTAACCCCCACCTATGTCTGGATTGATAACAACTTCCCAGTCCTGCAAGTTACAACACATAGGCAGACCCCTCTGCATAGCCCTATTGAAGTCTTGTGTTTATTATGAAACTAGACTGCATAGTCTTAAAACTTGATCCTGTTTCCTTTACACATCAAAACTAGCACTGGACTTTATGGAAATCTCTTAGCAGAATGGGAAAGCAAGTTCAGGCTCACAGAGTGGGTGCCATTAACATTTCAACATTTATCAGCAGTGCTATCTGAGACAGCATAGTTATTTCTTCTAAGTATAACTAAATATTGTGGCATCCCTGAGATACACAACTGCTGTGTAGTAACTGTTAGTAAGTGATGACTTTTCAGTTTACAGTATTGTATCTTGTACTCTACAAGTACCAGTTAGCTTTTGGCATCAGTGTAAAATGTGCTAAAACTTCTTATTAATGACCTATTGATTTTGCTGACAATATGCCATGGACAATGTGAAATCAAAGGGAGTTTCCTTCACAGAAGAATTATAGGATTGGGAATGCAGAAGAAACTCAAAACCATTTCAAATTGTTTTGATGATTTTAAAATGAAATTTTCAAATCAACACATTATTCTGGAACATGCCAATTTTGACAAATTACCCAAACTGCACTAACTTCCTTTATTCCACAACAGGATATCAAAGAATGAAATATACCTCCAGCCGTAAAGTACTCTTCTGCCTCTCCCAGTAAAGCCTCTCTGTTATGTGTGTTCATTTCCACTGGTGAATGAGAAATATTTTTACCCAGCACTTTATCAAGGAACTGAACTATAGCTGAAACAGCTCTCTCCCAAAGCCATCTTTTAGCCTTATATTCTGGCAACTGATAAAGAGGAATTAATTTTTGAACAATCCCTTTTCAATTGCCCTTAAATGCAAGCGTCTCAGAAAATTGTGCAGCCTCTGAAGTGTGGAGTTCTTCATGAGAACTTTACAGCACATAAAATAAGTTCTTGAATGTTCTCAAAAGGAATTATTGATTGCAGAGGAGTCTCCTGGCAGCTATCAAGCAGTCAGGATTAAAAATCACTCTAAATTAGCTGATGGAACAGATACAGCACAAAGAATGCAGATGTCTTTCCTAATTCCATTCTCCCCCAAATGCCACTAATGCAGAGGCTTGTCCATCCTATTAAAGTCTCTTGTTAGCCTTGACAAGTATTAAGGGCCATGCATTATAAACATGCTTTTCAGGTGAACCCTATGAACATGATTAAGGATATGCAAAAACTTGCATATAAAGAAAGTCTGAGACTTTTTATCTAAAAAAGGAAAGAAATAACATGGAGCATAAAAGTATATAAAATAATGAATGGTACAAATAAGATAGGTCAGGAACTTTTCTGCACTCTCTTTTATAGCACAAGAACGAGGGGACATTCATTGAAAATCGAGATATGGCAAATTTTAAAATAATAAAAGGAAATACTTTTTCACCCAATGCACAATTAGCCTGTGAAACCCATTTGTCACATAAGATGATTGAGGCCAAGAGGCTAGCAGGATTCAAAACAGGGTTAGACATTCATAAAGGTAACAACAATATCCCGGATTTTTATAATCAACATAATACGTCCTCATACTTCATGGGATAACCAGTGGTGAGATTGAGCCGGTTCGCAGGAACCGGTTGTTACATTTAGAAGGCCGTTTAGAACCGGTTGTTCCAGGACAACTGGTTCTATAAGGGCTTTATTTAACAAAAGCTCTGGCCCAAGCTCACTTCCCCTTCCTCTCCTGAATGCTCTGCCTCCTTCTCCCCTCCCTCCCCTGCTTCCCGTGAATCAGATGTTCGTGGGAAGCCTGAACAAGCAGCAGGCAGGCGGGTAAGCTGGGGCGCGGGGAGGTGCGGCTGGCTCAGCGGCTCCCTCCAGCACAGGTCCTGGTCCTGGATCGTGGCTCCCTCCAGCCTGGCACCCCCCGGCCGAGCGCCCCCAGCCCCAGCCCCTGCTGAGCACCCCCAGCTTCGGCCCCGTGGCTCCAGCCCAGCCCCCGCGGTGCCGGTGCTGTTCCTGGCCCCCGCGGTTGCGGCTCTGGCCCGGCTCGGGCCCCATGGCACCGGTGCTGGTCCCGGCCCCGCGGTTGTGGCTCTGGCCCCACGGCGCCGGTGCTGGTCCCGGCGGAGTGGCTCCAGGCAGCGCGGTAAGGGGGCAGGGGGCAGGGAGGGGGTGTTGGAAGAGGGCAGGGGAATTTGGAGGGTCGTGGGGGGGGGTGGATAGGGGTGGGGCGGTCAGAGGGCAGGGAACAGGGGGATTGAATGGGGGCAAGGGTCCGGGGGGGCAGTCAGGAAGGAGCAGGGGTTGGATGGGGTGGCGGGGGGCAGTCAGGGACAGGGATTCCAGGGGCAGTCAGGGGACAGGGAGAAGGGGTGGTTGGATGGGGCAGGGGTCTCGGGGGCAATCAGGAATGAGAGGAGGGGTTGGATGGGGCAGCAGGGGGTAGTCAGAGGTCAGGGAAGGGGGGTGGATGGGGCAGGGGTCCCGGAGGGGCATCAAAGAACGTGTGGGGTTGGATGGAGCAGGAGGCCCGGTGGGGGTGGGCAGCCACGACCCCCTCGTGCAGTGAGGAGGGAACCTGTTAATATTTTGGCAGCTCATCACTGGGGATAACTCAATCTCTGATTATTCAGGGTCAGGAGGAAACTCACCAGGTGGGGTGGAGGGAGAGATTATCTTTCTACTGGCTACTGCTGGTTTCTTTTGCACCTTCTTATGAAGCAGCTAAAGGTGTTTTTTAAAGATGCTGCCATGTTGGAAAACACATGCAGGCAGAATAGCTCCTTTATATTCACAGATTGCAAGCAGAGAGATTCCAGCCACTCCACGTGCCCACTTCACACTCCTAGCTCTTTCCTCAGTGCATATCTGCACAGAAGGAACTAGTGCCTGGCTCTTTGATGCCATTTGCCTGATCCTATTAAAAAGTGGAAGTCAAATCCTAGTGAGGTAAATAGAAAGGAGCATAAACACTGCCAAGTGTAAAAATGTAATAAGAAAAGCCAAAAGGGAGTTTGAAGAACAGCTAGCCAAAAACTCCAAAGGTAATAACAAAATGTTTTTTAAGTATCAGAGGGGTAGCCGTGTTAGTCTGGATCTTTAGTTCAATCAGGAGGATGAGGCCCTGTTCTAGCAGTTGAGGTGTGAAAACCAAGGGAGGAGAAACTGGTTCTGTAATTGGCAAGCCATTCACAGTCTTTGTTTAATCCTGAGCTGATGGTGTCAAATTTGCAGATGAACTGGAGCTCAGCAGTTTCTCTTTGAAGTCTGGTCCTGAAGTTTTTTTGCAGGATGGCCACCGAGGTTGAAGTGTTCTCCTACAGGTTTTGTATATTGCCATTCCTAATATCTGATTTGTGTGTCCATTTATTTTTTTAGAGACTGTCCAGTTTTTGATGTACATAGCAGCAGAGGGCAGCAGGTGAATGAACCGGTGATGGTGTGGCTGATCTGGACCTAACCAGATGGTGTGATTGCTTATGTTTTTAAGTACATCAGAAGCAGGAGGCCTGCTAAGCAACCAGTGGGGCCCCTGGATGATCGAAATATAAAAGGAGCGCTTAAAGACGATAAAGTCATTGCGGAGAAACTAAATGAATTCTTTGCTTCAGTCTTCACAGCTGAGGATGTTAGGGAGATTCCCAAACCTGAGCTGTCCTTTGTAGGTGACAAATATGAGGAATTGTCACAGATTTAAATGTCATTAGAGGCGGTTTTGGAATTAATTGATAAACTTAACAGTAACAAGTCACCGGGACCAGATGGCATTCACCCAAGAGTTCTGAAAGAACTCAAATGTGAAATTGCGGAACTATTAACTATGGTTTGTAACCTGTCCTTTAAATCGGCTTCTGTACCCAATGACTGGAAGATAGCTAATGTAACACCAATATTTAAAAAGGGCTCTAGAGGTGATCCCGGCAATTACAGACCGGTAAGTCTAACGTCAGTACCGGGCAAATTAGTTGAAACAATAGTTAAGAATAAAATTGTCAGACACATAGCAGAACATAAATTATTGAGCAAAAGTCAAGATGGTTTCTGTAAAGGGAAATCATGTTTTACTAATCTATTAGAGTTCTTTGAAGGGGTCAACAAACATGTGGACAAGAAGGATCCAGTGGACACAGTGTACTTAGATTTGCAGAAAGCCTTTGACAAGGTCCCTCACCAAAGGCTCTTACATAATTTAAGTTGTCATGGGATAAAAGGGAAGGTCCTTTCATGGATTGAGAACTGGTTAAAAGACAGGAAACAAAGGGTAGGAATAAATGGTACATTTTCAGAATGGAGAGGGGTAACTAGTGGTGTTCCCCAAGGGTCAGTCCTAGGACCAATCCTGTTCAATTTATTCATAAATGATCTGAAGAAAAGGGTAAACAGTGAGGTAGCAAAGTTTGCAGATGATACTAAACTGCTCAAGATAGTTAAGACCAAAGCAGACTGAAGAACTTCAAAAAGATCTCACAAAACTAAGTGATTGGGCAACAAAATAGCAAATGAAATTTAATGTGAATAAATGTAAAGTAATGCACATTGGAAAAAATAACCCCAACTATACATACAATATGATGGGGGCTAGTTTAGCTACAACTAACCAGGAAAGAGATCTTGGCGTCATCATAGATAGTTCTCTGAAGACATCCACAGAGTGTGCAGCGGCAGTCAAAAACGCATACAGGATGTTAGGAATAATTAAAAAAGGGATAGAGAATAAGATGGAGAATATCTTATTGCCCTTATATAAATCCATGGTATGCCCACATCTTGAATACTGTATACAGATGTGATGTCATCATTTAAAAAAAGATATACTGGCATTAGAAAAGGTTCAGAGAAGGGCAACTAAAATGATTAGTGGTTTGGAACGGGTCCCATATGAGGAGAGATTAAAGAGGTTAGGACTCTTCAGCTTGGAAAAGAGGAGACTAAGGGGGGATATGATAGAGGTATATAAAATCATGAGTGATGTGGAGAAAGTGAATAAGGAAAAGTTATTTACTTGTTCCCATAATATAAGAACTAGGGGCCACCAAATGAAATTAATGGGCAGCAGGTTTAAAACAAATAAAAGGAAGTTCTTCTTCACACAGCGCACAGTCAACCTGTGGAACTCCTTGCCTGAGGAGGTTGTGAAGGCTAGGACTATAACAGGGTTTAAAAGAGAGCTAGATAGATTCATGGATGTTAAGTCCATTAATGGTTATTAGCCAGGATGGGTGAGGAATGGTGTCCCTAGCCTCTGTTTGGTCAGAGGGTGGAGATGGATGGCAGAGGAGAGATCGCTTGATAATTACCTGTTAGGTTCACTCCCTCTGGAACACCTGGCATTGGCCACTGTTGGTAGACAGGATACTGGGCTGGATGACCCTTTGGTCTGACCCAGTATGGCCATTCTTATGTTATCCTTTCATCTGATAGAGTCAGTCTTGCAAACACCAATCTTCCCCCACCATTTTCATTATATAATACTGATCAGCAAACCATACCCATGCACATTCCACCCCAGAGGTGGCTACATTTAGTTGATTAAATGATCCTGGGACATCATTTACATGCAAGCTTTCTGACTTTGCAAAGTGCTTTGGAATCCATTTTTTAAAAAAGCACTATGTGTACTACAAACAGAAGGTCATCATTACATTCACTAGCACATGACTGCACACATTCTTTAAACGTACAATAATATTTCTTGTTGTAGGACAATGGAAGGCAGACTCACACTACAGGAAAGAACAGTGTATAACACACAGGTCTGGAAACAATCCTCAGCTCAGAGGTGAATTTCACCCTTGGTAAATCTATCACTTCATTTCATTACTACATCCTTTGCAACACTAGAGTGAGGACAGCTGTAGAAAGGTTAAGATGTGATTTTAATGTGTTCAAATTTGACATATTCTAGTTTCTCGTGAACCCTGAGCCACGTGACTGCCTTAGGACAAAGGAGAGATGATGAAGCATAAAGGAATATTACGGGGTCATTTAAAAAAGTTAAAGGACCAAAGAAAGGTTATTCATAGTTAGAAGGCACTTAATTCATATTTGTGTTCCCTTCTTCAACAAAATCAGGCAGTAATTTTGCTTCACCGTGAAAGCATTTTACCATAATTTATTCACTTGACATTTGATGTTTTCCAGAACTGAAGAAGACAAAACGTATTTGATAACACAAACTATCACAACTAAGTAAGCTCGCTTGGATATTATTACTACTATTATTGTTGTTTATATTGCAGTAGAGCCTAGGAACGCCAGCCATGGAACAGAACCCCAGTGTATTCAGCGCTGTATCAACACAGAACAAAAAGATGATCCTTTCCCACAAAGACTTCCATATGCAATAGTAGATTGTAAGTCCTCATTATGGCCCATAATAAACCCCCCTTTACACCACAACAGGTACTTATATGGTGCCCATCACCATAATATCTGAGCAACCCAAATGTTAATATAATTTATCCTCACCACACCCCTAATGAGGTAGAGAAGCTTGATTTATCCCCATTATACGGGGTGGGGGAGAGCTGATGCACATTTGGGGGCCCAAATTCAACCAGCATAAACCTCCACAGAAAGCAAATTTCAAAGCCACATGCATAGATATATGCAGAAACCAAATATTAGATTATTTGCACAAGTAAGGATTTGTGCAGGAAATGCTTGCATGCTTATGCAGTCAGACAGGAGAGACACTATGTGACTTATCTGACCAATAACAACTAAGCAGCACAGCTACATTTTCAAACATTTTTATAATCCATAAATGTAAAGTACTTGAAAAGATATTCACTCAGTCACAATAAGGAAGTGATGTATTTGCAGAATATCCACGGGAAGAGAGGGGCTACATTTAAATAAATTATTCCTTATATTAATGCAGTTCTCAATGCAATAATAAACATATTCTATTATTTTATCCTGCCTAGCCTTAACAGCCTCAGACAATGGGCTCAGACTTCTCTTTTCAAAGCATAATACATCTTACTGTCTCTGTCCAGTACCACCATGGATCATCACACCAGCTAAATAAAACCATACCAGCAGCTTCAAGACAGCACATTTTATGAAACAGCCCTAGAAAACCATGCTGCTGCGAGAACTCCCATAGAAATCGTTCTGAACAGATGGAACTGGAAACGGTAATTACAAAGAAAAATAGCCACTATCCCTACAAAGTTTGGCAGGATATACAAGTTAGCTGTTCCAGAAATACCGTGATTTAGGTCAGGACAATGCTTGACAAAATGACCTAGCTGAAGGTTTCAAGCTGTAGGGTAAAATTTTCAAAGTGCCTAAAGTGACATGGCTGGCCCAGGTCAGCTGACTCAGGCTTGCCAGGGCTAAGGCTGCAGGGCTAAAAACTGTGGTGTAGATGTTTGGATTTGGGCTGGAGCCCAAGTTCTGGGACCCTCCGCCCCTCACAGAGTTCCAGAGCTTGGGCTCCCGCCCAAGCCCAAACATCTACATAACAATTTTACAGCCCCACACTCCAAGTCCTGCAAGTCAGCAGACACAAGCCAGCTGCAGGTATTTAATTGTTGTGTAGACATTCCATGAGACTTACGTCCTGAGGTAAGATAATGGCTCCTGAGTAGAGCTGTGTGAATAACCAGTTTTTCAGTTCAGTGAAATGAAATCCAAACAATTTTTTTTTAGCAAAACAAAAAGCATCAAATGAAACATTGAGGGCTTGTCTACACAGAAAAGCTAGTGAACACTAACTCCTTACGTGAACACTCTTATGTGTGCACTAAAAGTGTCCTCAGGTGGGTTAGTGTCATACACTTCAAAGCTAATGGGCACAAAGAAACGTTTAGTGTGCTGTAAGAATATCCATATACGGAGTTAGTACACAATAGCTTGCGCACTGTAAATTCATACCCTCACTTGCTGCACACTAACTTCCCATGTAGACAAATTCATAGTTTGACCCAAAACAAAGTATTCCATTTTCAAGGGGTTTTAAAGCCTTTTTAAAATATGGAAATAAAAATTTAAACAGTCATTTTGAATTAAAAAAAATCAAAATGTTTCAGTTTGATAAGATGGACTCTTTTGGAATTTTGTTTTCCACATGAAACAATTCAGTGAGTTCTACATGAATTCATGAAATGTTTCTGTCAAAAATATGTCGCTGTTATTTCTTCAAGGTTTCTTACAATGATCATCAGCAAATTCTATTACCACAAAAGACTGCCAAGACTTTACTAAATTTAAGTTCTTGCTAGGGATCATTTTCCTGAGTGCCCAGGGTAAAGTTAATACTAACGCATTAGGCAACTGTGCAGACCACTCTGAATAAAGCTTGTGCAAGATAAAAATAACTAGAGCAAATGCACTGAATTTTAGGTATTTGTACTGTCTCTTCCTTTGCTCTTCAATCTCAAACCAATCCCCTCTTTCCTTCCTGCCTTAATCCAATAAACGTATGACTGGGGAATGCTGCTTGGGTCTTGATCTTGCAGACCCAAGTGTGACATACAGCAGGGTATACATGGCTGTTGCACTCTACTACAAATGTAAGTGGAGGCTATGTAAGGACACCAGGCATAAATAAGATTAATGGCAAGGTATCATCTGCACTGAGTCCCCTCAGCACTTGCTCCCATTAAATGGGGAGAGGCCTGGGTAAGTCTGAGGAAACATGATCTTTGTTGTGCTAGAAAGGTACTGAGCTACACTTTCCTTTCTTAATTCCTGTTAGGGTGAAATATTGAAACACTCCAGAAGCAAGATGATCAAAAGACAAGGCACAACATTTATCATCAATTGCCCAAGAACATGTAGGTTTCTAGAAGCATTTAGATCCCTGGCATGTTCAGTGGTTTAATATGGCCGTTAGTATTGTCAGTTCCAGAGAGACATTACATCAATTCATTAGTATCGCCATTTCCTTACTAGTGACACAATACCTGTTTCCCAACACCAGCTAGAAGTCAACTGTGCGGCCATGCAGCAGCATTTCTTACTGCAGGGTCAGACTCCCCCCGTGCTCTCTGGCCTCATCACTTTTTATTTTGCACTTACATGTGCTTTGTCCTCCTCCTGTATTGAGCAGGATCAAGCCCTTGGTACATAACTTCCCCTGTCCCATAGTAAACTGTATTTCTTTAATGGTTTCTTGGTGGTTATTGCTCCTCCATTCCCCAGTGCAGCAGGAATATTTACAGATGGAGACACTAGGCTACAGTTTAGCTTAGATTAAACTCAGCTCATTTGTACCAAAGTGACAACAGTCATTAACTTTCTACCTATTTGGTTACTTGTAAGTAGGGCCCCATCAAATTGACGGTGCATTTTGGTCAATTTCATGGTCATAGGATTTTAAAAATAGTAAATTTCATGATTGCAGCTATTTAACTCTGAAATTTAATGGTGTTGTAATTGTAAGGGTCCTGACCCAAAAAGAAGTTGTGGGAGGGTCGCAAGGTTATTGTAGGGGGCTGCAATATTGTTACCCTTACCTCTGCGCTGCTGCTGGCAGTAGCTGCCCTCAGAGCTGGGCAGCTGGAGAGTGGCGGCTGCTGGCCAGGAGCCCAGCTCTGTAGGCAGAGCTGCCGCCCGCAGCAGAGCAGAAGTAAGGATGGCATGGTATGGTATTGTGACTCTTAATTCTGTGCTGCTGCCTTCAGAGCTGGACCCTCAGTCAGCAGCCGCCACTATCCAGCCACCCAGCTCTGAAGGCAGCAGCGCAGCAGAAAGGGTGGCATGGTATGGTATTGCCACCATTACTTCTGCGTTGTTGCTGGCAGGGCGCTGCCTTCAGAGCTGGGTGCCCAGCCAACAGCTGCCACCTTCCAAACACCCAGCTCTGACAGCGACGCAGAAGTAAGGGTGGCAATACCACGACCCCCCCTAAAATAACCTTATGACTCCCCTGTAACTCCCTTTTGGGTCAGGACCCCAATTTGAAAAATGTTGGTCTCCCCCCATTAAATCCATATAGTATAGGGTAAAAGCACACAAGAGACCAGATTTCAAGGTCCGTGACACATTTTTCATGGCCATTAATTTGCTAGGGCCCTTGTTGCTGTAACATTTGAGTGCATCAGGTTTTCCCACAATTCCTTGTTTTTCATGGTTGCTACATATACTCTTTTGTGTATGTGTGTGAGTGCGTGTGTATGAGAGAGGGGCTATAAGTACCATTGTTAAGGAATTATTAGTAATCCAAGCAACTGTTACAGTGGGAGTCACCAGATGCCGTCATGACTCATAGTTTTATCAGTTCTTTATCTGTGAAACATCACAGCTTTGACAAAGCCACATATGTTGCCAAAATATTTTGAGCAACTCGAATTACCACAAGGGTGGAAGACAATCAAAACATCACTCACTACTACTATGGTTCCATATGCTGTTTTTGGTCACTGCCATCCTGAGTTTGATTCAGCTCCAGGTTATGCCAGGACAAAGAGACCTCAGTGGCAGAGAGTCAACCTAGAGAAGGACTGCAGTGATACACAAAAACCTCAATCCCTGCTCTATCATGAGGACTCCAGTCAGCAAACAGCATCCCGAAAGTGAGGAATCCCAACAGGGAAGTGGCCATTGCCAGGGAAGCCAAAGGACAGGCTGGTTCACGGCATTCCCAGGTACCCCAGGTACCTCCACTACCAAAGTACCCCACGCTGCACTCTGAGGCTGCTTCTCCTCTGGCACAGCTTCTGCAGAAGTGAAGCGGTCAGCAGTGTAAACACCATCTCTCCCCACATGGACATTGGCCTCCACTGGCACTGATGGAGAGCTGGAGCCTGGTTTATCTGTGGCTGCTGGGTGTGACCAATGGGGAGGTGAATTGAGAGAGGATAAACACCTGAGTAGCTAGGGGCTGAGGTGGTCTCGAGATGAGCTCCTGATGCTGACCCAGTCGACAGGTGCAGGGAAGAAGAAATGCTCCAGCTCTGAGGGAGGAGTAACAGAAGGCAAGTCCTCACAAGTGAATGCAGTCCTGGAAGATATACCAGCACTACAGTGACCAGATGTCCCGATTTTATAGGGACAGTCCCAATTTTTGGGTCTTTTTCTTATAAAGGCTCCTATTACCCCCTACTCCCTGTCCTGATTTATCACATTTACTGTCTGGTCACTCTAACCAGCACCAAGTTTTCCTTGCCTTCCAAGCCAATTGTGTGCCCCCTGTCCCTCAGCAACACAGGGCACAAAAACCTTTTTTTGCTTCAGTGATGGCTGCTGCCTCCTCCCAGACTCCTGAGAACCTTGCAATAGCCTGCATGGTCCTGGAATGGTTACAACTTGACTATTGGAGCAAAACATGCCATTTTCTGTTCAGCTCCAAAGACATTTTGGATGGCTGATTAACTGGTATAGTCCCTAAGGCTAAACAAAATAAACCTGCTCTAACTGAGATCTGTACGATTTTTTAATTTAACCACCAAGTACAAAAGGTAAGTTGGTGTGCTTTTATTGTTTGTTTGTTTTAAGCAGGTAAGAATTATTATGATGCTTTTACTTTATGATGCTGGAGAGCTGGTGTCAGCCTAGCCTAAAAACCTCATTCATATTCTTATAAGCATCAGCTAACTGGATAAAGAGGATTAATTACAAAGTGTCAAGTATCAGAGGGGTAGCCGCGTTAGTCTGGATCTGTAAAAGCAGCAAAGAGTCCTGTGGCACCTTATAGACTAACAGATGTTGTGGAGCATGAGCTTTCGTGGGTGAATACCCACTTCGTCGGATGCATGTAGTGGAAATCTCCAGGGGCAGGTATATATATGCAAGCAAGAAGCAGGCTAGAGATAACGAGGTTAGTTCAATCAGGGAGGATGAGGCCCTCTTCTAGCAGCTGAGGTGTGAAAACCAAAGGAGGAGAAACTAGTTTTGTAGATGGCAAGCCATTCACAGTCTTTGTTTAATCCTGAGCTGATGGTGTCAAATTTGAAGATGAACTGAAGCTCAGCAGTTTCTCTTTGAAGTCTGGTCCTGAAGTTTTTTTTTGCTGCAGGATGGCCACCTTAAGATCTGCTATGGTGTGCCCAGAAATGTTGAAGTGTTCTCCTTCAGGTTTTTGTATATTGCCATTCCTAATATCTGATTTGTGTCCATTTATCCTTTTCCATAGAGACTGTCCAGTTTGGCCGATGTACGTAGCAGAGGGGCATTGCTGGCATATGATGGCATATATTACATTGGTGGACGTGCAGGTGAATGAACCGGTGATGGTGTGGCTGATCTGGTTAGGTCCTGTGATGGTGTCGCTGGTGTAGATATGTGGGCAGAGTTGGCATCAAGGTTTGTTGCATGGATTGGTTCCTGAGTTAGAGTTACTATGGTGCAGTGTGCAGTTACTGGTGAGAATATGCTTCAGGTTGGCAGGTTGTCTGTGGGCGAGGACTGGCCTGCCACCCAAGGCCTGTGAAAGTGTGGGCTCATTGTCCAGGATGGGTTGTAGATCCCTGATGATGCGTTGGAGGGGTTTCAGCTGGGGACTGTATGTGATGGCCAGTGGAGTCCTGTTGGTTTCTTTCTTGGGGTTGTCTCTCAGTAGGAGGCTTCTGGGTACACATCTGGCTCTGTTGATCTGTTTCCTTATTTCCTAGTGCGGGTATTGTAGTTTTGAGAATGCTTAGTGGAGATTTTGTAGGTGTTGGTCTCTGTCTGAGGGGTTAGAGCAGATGCAGTTGTACCTCAGTGCTTGGCTGTAGACAATGGATCGTGTGATGTGTCCGGGATGGAAGCTGGAGGCATGAAGGTAGGCATCGCGGTCAGTAGGTTTTCGGTATAGGGTGGTGTTGATGTGACCATCGCTTATTTGCACCGTGGTGTCTAGGAAGTGGACCTCCCGTGCATAGGCGGCAGGTTTGTATAATTTTTGATCGGGCCCAAAATGGTGGTGCCCCCCGCTCCCGCCCTGGGCTCTCCCCCCACTGACCCACACCCCCTGCAGCCCCAGCGCTGGGCTTCTCCCTTTCCTCTCCACCAGTGCCCCAGCCCTGGGCTCCCCCACACACCTCCTGCCTCCCCAGCCCTGGGTCACTGGTAACGCTCCCAGGGCAGGTCATTCAGCAGAAATTTTGTATGTGCAAAAAACACAGACAGGATTGGTTCCCATATGGTTACAGAGGTGCAGTAAAGTGGAACAATTTTCAGCTTGTGTGATTGGAAGATATCTGGATGCATATTATAAGTCTGTTCTCCATAAATGAGGAAAAGTTGAGGTGCCTTTATTATTCTTTGTTCCACTCTTTCTTTCTATGGGGAATTTGCCAATGCAATATCACTGTTTTCCTTAAACAAACAAAAAGGCAATGGCTGTTGAAAATAGCAATTCCAGTGCTAATAAGCATTTCTTGCTCAATTTTATCCTACTTTTTCTACAGCAAGTTACAGTGCAGCAGTATATTTGATTTGGGAGAAATGAAGTAACAGCTGCCCAAACTGAGCTTGAGCACTCCTGAATTTTGAGGTGTTCAAATCTGGAAGGCAGGTGCTGGGGGGAGGGGCGCTGTGGGCTCCACGGGGGAGCATGGCAGCAATGTGTCTGGAGCTGCATGGAGCCAGACACGCTGGTCTGAGTGGCACAGTAAGGGGGCTGGGGGTTGGAGAAGGGGTAGGGAGTTCCAGGGGGCAGTCAAGGGACAGGGAGCAGGGGTGGTTGGATGGGGCAGAGGTTCAGAGGGGCAGTCAGGGGACAGTCAGCTGTTGGATAGGCATGGGAGGCCCAGGGGTTTATCAGGGGACAGGTAGGGGATGGGGTCCTGGGGAAAGCTGGGGGTCTCAGGAGGGGCAGTTGGGGACAAGGAGAAGGGAGGCTTAGATAGGGGATGGGGTCCAAAGGGGCAGTTGGAGCAGGGCTCTTAGGAGGGAACAATCGGGGGACAAGGAGCAGCAGCATTTAGATAGGGGGTGAGGTCCTGGGGGGCAGTTAGGGGCAGGAGTCCCAGGAGAGGGGTATCAGGGAATAAGGACCACCAGCGGTGTTAGATAGGGGGTGGGGGTCCTGGGGGGCTGTTGGGGCAGAGGTCTGAGGAGGGGGCAAACAGCGGCTGCATGCTGGGATTGAAATAGCCCTGGGCTGCTGGCAGCTGCGGGGAGCCGTGAGCCCTTTAAATCCCAGCCAGGGCTCGGAATCTCTGCAGACAGCCCAGAGCCCTCTGACTCCCAGCTGCGGCTGAGATTTAAAGGGCTCTGGGCTCCCCGCGGCTGCGGGCAACCCAGAACCTTTTAATTCCCGGCAGTGGCTGGGATTTAAAGGGGAGAAACCTAGCTCCAAATATTGGTGTAGCAGAGCCCCGACTTTGAATATTCCTGGGGCTTTAGCCCCAGGAGCCCATATAAGTTGGTGCCCATGTTCACCTGTAGCTCCCCCTCCCTGTGCTGTAGAGGCACAGCCAGGCAGGTCTGCATCTGCAAGCAGGCACCCTGCCTCAGGTGCAGCTCCCATGGGCCCTGCTAGCCAATAGACTGGGAGCCTCCCGGCCAATGGAATGGGCTGGGCTGGGGGGCAGAAGGCAAAGGGGGAGATTGTAGGGAGCTTTGGAGGAGGGGAGGCAGTGGGGGAGGGGAGTGGTCTGGCACAAAGGGGAGGGCTTTCTGGAGAGGAGTGACAGGGGCACAGGGGTCATTGGGAGTCTCTTGAGGGGGCAGAGGGTTGTGTGGGTCTCTGTGGGGCAGGAGGCTGTGACGGGCGGAGCCAGCTGCAACCAGGGTCTGCTCTGCGGGGGGTGTTGCTATAGTCCCCTCAGGAAGCCCCCCCTGTCCTGTGTATTTTATGCCAGCCCCGGGGTGCCCATTGCTGCTCCTTTCTCCCGCCCCGGCTCCATCTGTCTGTCCCCACAACCCCCCCGGCTGTGTCCGTGTGTCTGTCTGTCCCACAACCCCCTGGCTGTGTCTCTGTGTCTGGCTGCCCCCACAGCTCACCGGCTGAGTCTGTCTGACAGGGACAGACCCTGCTGCTGCTCTGCCCAGGGCTGAGAGCTGCTGCCTGTGGCTCCCTCCCCCTCCCTGATGTGGAGGCGTGGCTAGGCAGCTCTGGCGCTGCCCTCTACAGCTCCCATTGGCTGGGGTTCCCGGCCAATGGGCTGTGAGCCAAGTCAGCGCTGGGGCCTCTCCAGGGCTGGGAGGAGCTGTTTGTGGGGAGCGGGAGAGCTGCCCCTGAGGTAAGAGCGCCCACATTGCTGGCACGGGGACCCCAGAAAGCACAGGACCTGGGGCCCAAACATTGGTGGAGCTGGGCCCACCTTTGGGAATATTGGTGGAGCATGGGCCCCACGGGCCAATAGAACTTGCCGCCTATGCTCCCGTGTAGATTGGTCCAAGCTGAGGTTGATGGTGGGGTGGAAGCTGTTGAAATCGTGGTGGAATTTTTCCAGAGTCTCCTTCCCATGGGTCCAGATGATGAAGATGTCATCAATGTAGCGTAGGTAGAGAAGGGTCGTGAGTGGACGAGAGCTGAGGAAGCATTGTTCCAGGTCAGCCATAAAAATGCTGGCATATTGTGGGGCTATGCGGGTGCCCATAGCGGTGCCACTGATCTGGAGGTATATATTGTCATCAAATTTGAAATTGTTGTGTGTGAGGATAAAGGCACAGAGCTCAGCAACCAGTTGTGCTGTGGCATCATCAGGGATACTGTTCCTGACAGCTTGTATTGCACCTGTATGTGGGATGTTTGTGTAGAGAGCCTCTACATCCATGGTGGCTAGGATGGTGTTTTCTGGAAGGTCACCAATGCATTGAAGTTTCCTCAGGAAATCAGTGGTGTCACGGAGATAGCTGGGAGTGCTGGTGGCATAGGGTCTGAGTAGAGAGTCCACATATCCAGACAGTCCTTCAGTGAGAGTGCCAATGCCCGAGATGATGGGGCGTCCAGGATTTCCGGGTTTGTGGATCTTGGGTAGTAGATAGAATAACCCTGGTCGGGGCTCTAAGGGTATGTTGATTTGTTCTGGTGTTAGTGTAGGGCGTGTCTTGAGTAGATGGTGCAGTTTCTTAGTGTATTCCTCAGTGGGATCTGAGGGAAGTGGCCTGTAGAATTTGGTATTGGAGAGTTGTCTGGCGGCCTTCTTTTGGTAGTCAGACCTGTTCATGATGACAACAGCACCTCCTTTATCAGCCTCTTTGATTATAATGTCAGGGTGGTTTCTGAGGCTGTGGATGGCATTGCGTTCTGCACGACTTAGGTTATGAGGCAAGCGATGTTTTTCCACAATTTCTGCCTGTGCACGTCGGCGGAAGCATTCTGTGTATAGGTCCAGATAGGTCCAGACAGGACTCCACTGGCCATCACATACAGTCCCCAGCTAAAACACCTCCAACGCATCATCAGGGATCTACAACCCATCCTGGACAATGAGCCCACACTTTCACAGGCCTTGGGTGGCAGGCCAGTCCTCGCCCACAGACAACCTGCCAACCTGAAGCATATTCTCACCAGTAACTGCACACCGCACCATAGTAACTCTAACTCAGGAACCATTCCATGCAACAAACCTTGATGCCAACTCTGCCCACATATCTACACCAGCGACACCATCACAGGACCTAACCAGATCAGCCACACCATCACCGGTTCATTCACCTGCACGTCCACCAATGTAATATACGCCATCATATGCCAGCCATGCCCCTCTGCTATGTACGTTGGCCAAACTGGACAGTCTCTATGGAAAAGGAGAAATGGACACAAATCAGATATTAGGAATGGCAATATACAAAAACCTGAAGGAGAACACTTCAACCTCCCTGGCCACACCATAGCAGATCTTAAGGTGGCCATCTTGCAGAGAAAAAACTGCAGGACCAGACTTCAAAGAGAAACTGCTGAACTTCAGTTCATCTTCAAATTTGACACCATCAGCTCAGGATTACACAAAGACTGTGAATGGCTTGCCAACTACAAAACCAGTTTCTCCTCCTTTGGTTTTCACACCTCAGCTGCTAGAAGAGGGCCTCATCCTCCCTGATTGAACTAACCTCCTTATCTCTAGCCTGCTTCTTGCTTGCACATATATACCTGCCCCTGGAGATTTCCACTACATGCATCCGACGAAGTGGGCATTCACCCACAAAAGCTCATGCTCCACAACATCTGTTAGTCTATAAGGTGCCACAGGACTCTCTGCTGTAATTACAAAGTGGCTTCAAATGAGAAATTCCCCACACCTCCCACAAAGATATTTAAAAGATTTTTGATTCCACTGTCTCTGACTAGCCTGCATTGTCTTCTTAAATAGTGATTAGAATGTAATTATATACTTAAGAACTTATTTTTAAAAACTTGTGTCATTTTCAGGCCTAGGGGTTATTCAATACTCAAAGAAAAACAACAGTCCTGATTTCTTCTGCCATCTCATACAAACACTGGTTTCTGGAGCAAGCAAAGTAAAGAAACAGAGTGTATAATTTGAAGAGCTAAATCAAGCAAGAGATTTCAGAGAGGGTACAATTTCCATGACAACCAGCATTGAGACTACATTAGCAGAGTGAATGAATGCTCTTATAAGATATGCAAATACAGCAAAAACTTTTAAAATAATTTCCATTAGAAAATAATGTCTATGCTGCCATCTGATTCTCTGATTTCTGAGTACACACAACTAGTCACAGAATAGAAATAATTTGTAAAACACATTCCCTCATCATATAAAAAACCAAAACACCTTAGCTCTGAATAGCTGAGGCTACACTTCCCAAGTAACAAGGTGCTTTACGGGCATAACATTACAAAGAAGAAATGCTGTATGGGGTGTATGTGTAGGTATATATTTACTCAAAGTTGGGTTAGGAAACACAGCGGTAAAAATGTCTTAATCCTGTCTGCACCACCACCTCCACCTTTGCTGCAATTGAAGGGGTTGCATTGATGAAAAGCGACAAGCCTGAATTTTGCCCATAGAAAGCCTCAGCGAAACACAGGAAGCTTATGTGTGCCAATTCCCTTTAATATCAGAACCCAACCATACTTGTGTGAAAGCACTGGACTGGGACTCAGGGAGCTGAGTTCAATCCCTGCCTCTGCCGCTGGTCTGCTAGGTGACCTTGGGTGAGTCACTTTCCCTCTCTGGGCCCAACTTTCCTCATCTGTAAAACAGGGGTCATGATACTATCCTCCTTTTAAAGCACTTTGAGATAGGGTGACCAGACAGTAAAAGTGAAAAATCAGGACAGGGGGTGGTGGGTAATAGGAGCTTATATAAGAAAAAGACCCCAAAATTGAGACTGTCCCTATGAAATCGGGACATCTGGTCACCCTACTTTGAGATCTATGGATGGAAACAGCTACATAAGAGCTAGGTATTAATATTTATTATTATTTTAACCCATTTTTAAAAAAACCCTCTATTTTTAAACACAGACTTAATAATGTTTTCTGCTTCCAAGGTTTAAACACTGTTTCCCTGCTGGGTTTAGACTCAGAGAAAGCCATTTAAGAAATAAACTATTATAAAACTGCTCAAATCTCATGCCCAAATTTAGCTCTGGTGCACCTGAGAACATTTTCAATTAATTTTCATAAAAACTGGGCTTGCTCATGCCTGGAATAAATTTATTCCTAGATCCTTACCTAGTCCGTGCTGTCCAAGCAAAATACCTCTTGCCTATTACCACAGAAAGTCTTTCCTAATGAGAGTTTAAAACAATATCTGGGGATAATCTTTCTGTGAGCTACTGTACCCGTTGTGGTTATATTCCCCGTGCAGTGCACTCATATGAAAATCCATCTCTAATTCCATTAGGAAACTGGTGAATAGGAACTTTGCTCTTCTTCACTATGAATTTTGAAAAATGACTTATGATTTAATATTCAAATTGCAGTAGCTCCAAGAGGTTCCAATCAGAATCTTAGTGCTAGGTACTGCACATCACATATTCAGAGACATCCCTTGCCTGAGGTTTACATTTCCCTCTGTATATTACAATTCCATCACTATACGGCACATCTGACTACCATTTTATAATGATATGAATGCACATATCAATGCATGCAGTCTAAGAGTTATGGTCTTAATTCCCTTCTCATTTACACTGTTGTAGAACAGCTGTAACTCCAGGTAAGTGTAAAAATGGTGTGGGTGGAGTATCAAGCCCCTTTACACTTCTGTACAAAATTTGTATTTTTGGATAAAATATTCAAAAGCTCTGAAGTCCAATCTGCAAAATTGACTGAGGCCCAGATTTTTAAAGTTATTTAGGCATTGCAGTGCTCAGTGTCACCATGCCTAACTGATTTAAGAAATTCAGTCTCATTTTCAAAAGGGATTTAGGCACGCCTAAGTGATTAAATCCCTTTTGAAAATGAGATTTAGACTCTTAAATCAGTTAGGTGTTGTAATGTTAAGAGCAGCACTGCCTAAACACCTTTAAAAATGGGCCTTATGCACTAACAGCCAGATTTTCAAAGGTATTTAAGTGCCTAAAGCAGCAGATAGGCACTTTTGAGAATCCCATTAGATGCCTAACTCACATTGATTCCATGCTTAATTTGCACAGGAACTTTTGAAAATCCCACTAGGCTCCTATTAGGCATCTTTATGCACCAAAATGCCTTTAAAAATCTGGCTTTAGAAGCCTCAGTCTCATTGAAAGTCAGTGGAGCATAGGCTCCCAAGGCCTAAATCTATAAAGGGACTTGCGCATTGCAATGCTGAGTTGAAGTGGCAATTAGCTGCCTAAGTCTCTGTGAGGATTTAGACCTAACTGAGAAAGTTACCTTTGAAAGTGGTACGTATGTTCCTAAATCACTCAGGTGCTTATGAAAATCTTATCTTGTATGTTTATTTTGCGTGAGAATTTCAAAAATCATTGTCATTGCTATAACTGAGCTCCCCTTAAGCCAGCAGTAAAACTCCAGTGAGTTCAATGACAGCAGAGTTAGATCAATACAGAGTGATTTTGAAAATCTACAGAAAGTCTCTCCTAATGAGAGTTTTAAACAATATCTGGGGATATTTTGAAAATCCCTCTGTTACTTGGGAGTGTTCTATCCTGAGAAGCACTGGGGAATAGTGAAAAAATAAAGAAAACAATCCACTGAAACTGGGCTTTGCAAAGCAGTCATGACCAAATGCAAAAACCTTGAAACTGGAGGTTTTCATATTTTATTAATGAAGATCAAATGAAATGTGACCATTTTATACTATTTTTTATTTCATTCTGAAAAAGATCTATATTTTGCAAAAAACTCAATTTTTTCAAAGATTAATTTTCGTATTGAAATCAACAAAAACTCAAATTTTGCATTTAAAGTTAAAAGCCCAATTTTGTGATTCTACCAAAAATCAAGATTTTGTTTGCACAAAAGTGCCTGAAAGTTATCTAAAATGATGTGAAAATAATTGTTAATTTCAGACAACTCTACGTTATTTTTATTTGAGGATACATTATTATTTTGTCACATCTGATGAACAAATATAATGTGCTGCATATCTGGAATGCTAACTCTTACATCGGTTCTGAGCAGATCTAGTCAGTATATTCATTTTGTTCTATTTTCAAAAACAAAAACAAAAAACAAAAAAAAACCAGCACCACACATTTGGCAAAACCTTTTGTGTATGTAAAGTTCTTCCACTAATATGTTTTCCCATCACAGCTTTTCTTCTATCCTTTTTACCTTCCTTTTCATAGTTCACAGTTGAGCTATTCTAAATAAGAAAAAATGTCAAAGGGAAGATGCTTGGTTTGCTGCTCATAGGAGTCAAAGATCACAATGCTGTTTTCTCCTCATTTAATAGAAATATATTAGACTTATATTTAAAAACCCAAATGAAAATCATATCTGGGCTTAGCACTTCCTGAACAGACTTCTTCCACTTGCAAAGAATGTCAGATAGATCCCAAGCTAATAGTCTGATACCAGCTCTATGGAAAAATGTATAATCTATTTTGGCCTGAAGAAATCTGAAAACTCAAACTTAACAGATAACAGCCACTACCCTACCCCGGGTTAAAACAATACAATCCTATGATCCTCCATGACCAATACTTTTGGAAGTTCAATGAAAACAGCACTATTGCTGCAAGTTGACAGTTTTGGAGATAAGAGGATTTACAGTATTTTGAACTTGCTCATACAGAATAGCATCAACTGAGTTTCACCAGAAAAGCACAGAATTTAAGGCAAAATAGACATAATTAAAGAAATCAAAACAAACATTAAGAAAAAACTTGTCTTTCTAAACATTTACAAATTCTCACAGGGCCATATAATTCCACACATATTTGGTGAAAAATAGCAGAAAGATGTCCTCTTTCTTTGGTCAAACATCTCAGATTGGGTGGGTAAAGACTGAGCCAAAATGGAATTATCCACATCTGTCTCCACAGCTCCACCCATTCCATGAGAAGTCTGCCTTCTTTGTCTGAGGTGCTAGGCTGGCAAATTAGCTGTGGCCCAAGGGCTCAAGGTGCCCTCCGGATCATAATCGCCTTGCAAACCACAGGAATATCTAGAGTGTCTTTTCAGACCCACTGAAGAAGAACAGACCTCTAGGTTCCATGTGGCCCTAGGGGCTGTAGCTGCACTCTGGGGAAGTAGGAAGGTAGGATCCTGCAAGTGGACCAAGCCCTGCAGGATTGCCCTGTGGATCCTGGTATATCTATGGAGCTGGAGGCCCATGCCTCCTACTCATTATAGGGGAATCATTCAGCAAAACAAATAAACAAACAAAAAAATGTGTACAGTCTTTTACAACTAACTTTGGCCTTCCCATAACTTTTTTGACATGGAAAAGCATGTGTTAGTGCAATGTACTGAAAGTTATGGATGCCGCAGAAAAGTATAACTGGGTTAAAAAAAGAATTGGAAAAGTTCATGGAAGATAGGTGCCACAACAGCTATTAGTGAAGATGGCTAGAGACGTAACCCCATGCTCCAAGTGTCCCTAAATTCTCTGACAGAGGATGGACCATTTGATAAATTGCCCTTATATGCTCATTCCCTCTGAAGCATCTGGCATGTTTCTATATAAAATGGCTCCCTCCATGTGGCGTGACCTCACACATACAATCATTAGGAATAGAGGTGTCCAAGTCTCTAAATAACCCAACACAATGTCCAAGGTTTGATATGACACTCACAGAAGCCCTGGTCCCTTCCAGATTGGTCATGGCTCTGGCATGGATTCCTGATTCCGCCACCTGGAGCCTTTTGCCTTAGGTCACTGCTTTGAATCTCGCCTAGGTTAGTAGTGATCAGCTGCCTACTGTGGATTTATTTATTTTTAATATATTAAATCCACTGTGATCTCTGGATATACATACAACAATGTAAAGCCCCACGTAACAAAACAGAGAATAGGCAACAAGTCAATCAAAGAAACCTCTCTTCAATTCACAAAGTTATAGCCACTCAAGCCACAAACAGAAGTGAATAGAGAAGTGTTAGTTTTTAATCTCCAATGCACAATAAGAGCTTTAAAAGACTCAAGGAGGAAGCAAATACCCCAACTCTAAATGGCCAGGGGATCATTAGCAAGAGCATCTCAGCAGATCTCAACTGCTGAAATGATAAACAGAGAGTAGGACTTGTTGAAAAATTTCCATCTAAACATTTGTGTTCCTGACTAAGAAAATGTCTTCTTTCTTCAAAAAAGTTAGAAAACCAACATATTCTTGGTTTTGGACTCAAACATTTTCATTTTGAGGCCCAAAGTGTTTCAGTTTTTAGCAACCAATAACTGAAAAGGTTTTAGGTTTTCTGTCTTTTGAAAGAAAGTCAAAAACAAACATCAGGGGGAAAAGACGACAGTCATCAAAATATTTAGCAACTCTCCCACTGCATACCCCATTATCTGACTGGCTTTAGGAGAGAGGCAGCCTATAAAAAGAACAGGGACATAAATGAGGGAACTGTGAGTTGGTGTTATCACCCCAGTCTCTTGCTGACAACTGTCCACACAGCACAAAATCCACTTTCATAACTAATATTAATTGACACTTTTGTTGGCAGCTACAGCCACAAGTCAGATGTTCAAATGGACTGGGGAACTGTGGAGAACTTTACCTTGTGACTGGATTTGCTCTATAGATTAGCAGAGGATTTCAGTCAGTGACCAAGGTTCTCAAATGACTTAACAAAATCTTTAAAAGACACAGGGGAGGGAGCATTCATCACTTGTTTTAATTACCGAGTGTAGCATGCACCATAACATTGTGGCATAAGGGACCAGCATGTGATTCATTTTAACTGGATCTGCAACAAACTATTAGAATCCCAAATGACCCCTAAAGTTGTTTGAAGTTTGCGTTACACAATTGTTCTTGGTCAGGAGCCTGAATGAGCCCTTAAACTCATGAGGAAGATCAAATATAAATAAGGGCTCCCCCAAAACCGAATGACCTAAATACAACCTGTTCAGTGGAGATTCTGAAATAAAAAGTAATGCTCTGAATGAAAATGCGGTATCATTACATCATTCTTCATGGGAATGTTCTTCTGGTAAGAAAGAAGTGTGGTCATGTGACAGAAAGCAAGGGATAGAGGTGTACTCAGCTCCAAACTACTATAAATACACTTCTCCTCTTTCCTTTTATCAAGCTTACATTTGCTTTCCAACTGCGGTCAATGGATTAGCCTGATTTACAGCAGCTGAGGATCTTACCTATGTAAATGCAAAATATTGCAGCTCAGCCCATCTTCTCATAAGTGGATATAGCAGTGCCTTAATAAATACATTCCCCTATTTGCTTCTTTGAAGTACAGCTGGTTGAAGGTTATAAGAGTTCCATGGATATTTTTGTGAATAAAAGCTCAGAGTCTGATTCATTAGTGTTGCTGTGGTCAAGTTATTCATCACTTGCGCCAGTAACGTGATTTGCTACTCTTCCTATGCTATTCCCCTAGCTAAAACATTTCCAAAACAATACCATGTGACTTAAGCAACCAGCCACAAGTAACAAATAGTGAATATAGGCTAAAATGGCTACATAATCTATTCAGTGAATTATGAATAATGACTATATGTATACATGTATGAATCAAGACCAGGACACAAGCAAACTTTCAGACAAAGAGCTAAATTTTGAAACCAAATGACTGGCAAGTAACCAGCTCTACTTTAAAGCGAGGGGAACTCAGTGAGAACAGTATGAGCATCTTTCAATATCCATTTTTCAAATATCTCCCTTGAATAGGTTTCTCCACATACACCTTGAAAAGCTGTCTATCAGAACAGCAGCAGGAAGTAGCATCTTGCAAACTGCTAAAACAGTAACTTTTTCAGAGAAAAACATTGCTGAGAAACATCTGTAAAGCTGCATGAAAGGTTTTGACAGACAGACCATCTATAAACCTTCACCAAGAGCTGTATAATCAACAAATGGTTCAACAAAACTGTGTTGGTGTATAAACTTATACTACCATTGTGCACAACATTTTGCATCGGTACTAGGACACAGACAATAGCCCATTCTCACAGAACACCAAGCTGCACTGTCTGGAGATAACACATGTGAAATCCCCTGAGTGCATGCAGTATAATTAGAGATGGATAGATAGGGAAGTAGTGGCCTGTCCCAAGACTGTAGGGGTTATAATGAGTTTTCCGCTGCTTGATAATATTTCCTTCAGCTCAGAGCTGATTGTTCACTCTGGTAGCACCTATCAGCTTTTTAAATAACATTTCTAACATTACAGGGTATGTCAGGAGCTTACTAGAAAATCCATCATTCTTCTGCCCCATTACCCATCCATGCTTCTGCTCTACCAATATGCCATTATTCAAAACTAGGGCTGTTGATTAATCAAAGTTAACTCACGTGATTAATCGCAGTTAACTCAAGAAATTAATCGTGATTAATT
The DNA here is from genome assembly GCF_016161935.1 of Mauremys reevesii. NCBI lineage: Eukaryota > Metazoa > Chordata > Testudines > Geoemydidae > Mauremys > Mauremys reevesii. Next base: position 87,192,376 of record NC_052629.1, read on the forward strand.
ACACTGTTAACAATAGAATACCAATTGAAATTTATTAAATATTTTTGGATGTTTTTCTATATTTTCAATTGATTTCTATTACAACACAGAATAGAAAGTATACAGTGCTCACTTTATATTATTATTACAAATATTTGCACTGTAAAAATGATAAACAAAAGAAATAGTATTTCTCAATTCACCTCATAAGCACTGTAGTGCAATCTCTTTATTATCAAAGCACAATTTACAAATGTAGATTTTTTGGGTTATATAACTGCACTCAAAAACAAAACAGTGTAAAACTTTAGAGCCTACAAGTCCACACTGTCCTACTTCTTGTTCAGCCAATCACTAATAAGTTTGTTTACATTTACGGGAGATAATGCTGCCTGCTTCTTATTTACAATGTCACCTGAAGGTGAGAACAGATGTTCGCATGGCACTTTTGTAACTGGCATTGCAAGGTATTTACGTACCAGATATGCTAAACATTCGTATGTCCCTTCATGTTTTGGCCACCATTCCAGAGGATATTCTTCTATGCTGATGATGCTCGTTAATAAAACAATGCATTAATAAATTTGTGTCTGAACTCCTTGAGGGAGAACTGTATGTCTCCTGTTTTGTTTTACTTGCATACTGCCATATATTTCATTTATAGCAGTCTCGGATGATGACCCAGCATGTTGTTTGTTTTAAGAACACTTTCACTGCAGACTTGACAAAACGCAAAGAAGGTACCAATGTGAGATTTCTAAAGATAGCTACAGCACTCAACCCAAGATTTAAGAATCTGAAATGTCTTCCAAAATCTAAGAGGGACTGGGTGTGGAGCATGATTTCAGAAGTCTTAAAAGAGCAACACTCAGATGCGGAAACTACAGAACCTGAACCACCAAAAAAGAAAATCAACCTTCTGCTGGTGGCATCTGACTCAGATGATGAAAATGAACATGTGTCAGTCCGCACTGCTTTGGATCATTATCGAGCAGAACCCATCATCAGCATGGACACATGTCCTCTGGAATGGTGGTTGAAGCATGAAGGGACATATGAATCTTTAGCACATCTGGCATGTAAATATCTTGTGATGCCAGCTACAACAGTGATATGCAAATGACTGTTCTCACTTTCAGGTGACATTATAAACAAGAAGCGGGCAGCATTATCTCCTGCAAATTGTAACCAAACTTGTTTGTCTGAGCGATTGGCTGAAGTAGGACTGAGTGAACTTGTAGGCTCTAAGTTTTACATTGTTTTATTTTTGAATGCAGTTTTTTTTTGTTTTTGCTTTTTTTAACATAATGCTACATTTGTAAGTTCAACTTTCATGATGAGGAGATTGCACTACAGTACTTCTATGAGGTGAATTGAAAAAATATTAATTTTGTTTTTTACAGTGCAAATATTTGTAATAAAAATATAAAGTGAGCATTGTTCATGTTGTATTCTGTGTTGTAATTGAAATCAATATATTTGAAAATGGTATTCTATTATTGTTTAACAGCGCAATTAATTGCAATTAATTTTTTTAACTGCTTGACAGCCCTATTCTAAACCATTCCCACTAGGGAGCCAGTTATGTTATTCCTCTGGCTGGTTGCTTTGCGCAGATTTCACACTATGTGGCGGATGTGTTATTGTATAATACATATTAGGGGACTCTAATGAGCATATTCAGAGTGTTCTCCTCCCATCTTTCCTGCCCAAACCTGTAAACTGCTAATCTCTCCACCCTCTTACACACATACCCCACAATGCCAAGTTCTTCTCTCCTATACACTGGTCCTATCCCACTGCTTGCACTGATGTAAATGAGAAAGGAATTTGGCTCCAGGATACAAGTCAGAAACAGCCCTAAGGAAATTAAAACGCTTGAGGCTATAACACAATGAAAACAAAAGGAACATCACTGACCTTCAGATGAAGACACTACATATTCACTTCCAGATCCTGCTACTGCTTCCATCCGAATCAATGGTGAAACGACCATAGGCCTGAATGTTGCAGGATGAGAGCCAACAGCAATCATGGCATGTCATTGCGGCTCGGGAGGACATACCCAACCTAGCTTTACTCTAGCTAGCTCAGATCCAAGAGCAGTGAAGCTGCAGCAATATGAGCTTCAGCATGGGCTGTATGAACTTGCCCAGAACCCAGATTAAAGCGATCTTGGGTCTGTCAGCTCAAGCTGCAAGCTCAGCCTGTGACTGCAGTCTAGACACACCCAGACACTGAACGGCACAGTCAGCACAGCATATAGAGTCGATGAAGATGAGCTTCCCTTCATTACCACCACCAGGTAATATGTCACACACAGCATGTTCGCCCCCTATAACTACCTTGTTGGGGCTGGTTAGTGTGCAAGAGGAAGCAGCATGGCTACATAGCCACCAACACCTGGATACACCCACAGGAGTGCTCAGGTCAAGGAGTCACACATATTATGGCTTTTTCCTACACATGTGGACTGGTAGAGAGGGAAGTCTCCATCCACACTCTCCACATCTAGTGCACACAGGCAGGGCAGCCATGATACACAGAACCCACCAAATGCAAAATATGAATTAAAATTCTAAGCACCTGGCCAGGGAGAATGAATATTTGATGGTGTTTCTGTCACAGAAGCCAGAGCTGGAATGGACCTCATAGGCCACGCTGGTCAGAATTTTTCAACGATTTTTTCATTGAAAAACAACAATTCAAAACTGAAATTGTTCATGAAACAGGGTTGGGTTTGATGAATTTCCCAACTTGAAAATTTGTAGAAAAAAATTCAGAATTGTCAAAACCATTTTGACATTTTTATAAGAAAAATTCTGGTTTTCAGATTTAAAATGATTTGTTTTGAAATTTAAGATGATTAGACTGAAAAAAGGTCAAAATCAAAATGAAATGTTTCAAATTTATCAAAACATTTCAATTGACCTGAAATTAATAGTCATTCATTTTTTCTGCTCAAGAATATTTTTGAGATTTTGATTTTTTTTGTTCCAATTCAAGACGGGGGAAAAAAATGTCAATTTCTCAAAAATATTCACAGGCTGGGAAAACCATTTTGTGTCCAACTCTACTCATTGGTGATAAAGTCCTCCAGCCATCTCTACTGCTTGCAAGTTATCCTCAAATAGAGCAATTTTATGAATCCAGTTGGTATTTTGAATGGTTATTTGTAATTGGCTTAACCTCTAAGGCATCACACTATATATAACCTTGGAATAGCACCTTGATCAACATATAAACAATCACTAGCTTGTTGCTGTTCACAAAAGAGTGTCAAGCATGTTTTTTAAACAAACCTGACATTGCCTTGCAAATGTATGGTAATGTGATCACTGTAATGTGCAGCAAAATGAGCTGGTGATTATTCAGGAATAATCATCTTATGGAAATTCTTGCTACATGTGCAGCTAGATACAAGGATTTTTAATGGTTATTCTTGTTTTCTTTCCTAAGGGCTAAGATTCAACTCAAGAACTGAGATAACAGTTGATAATTTAAAGTGACTGTGCTGTATACGGTGTTGTGTATGCAATGAAGGGAGGGAGGGGGGAGGAGAGCAAGGGAACTCACCTGCATTTCATTCTATCGTGTATGAGCCATATATATCACCTAGGTCCTAATCCTTGTGCCAGTGACGTCAAATGCAAGTTTGGCCATCCGTTCATATGGGGTCAAGATTAGGCTGCCACCTAACTTTGGCACTAAATCCTACTCCACTAAAGTCAGCAGCAGTATTCGACCTTTGGATTAATTAACATGCATTTAAACATGGTAGCAACTGTAGTGTGGACATATTGAAATTAATTGTATCCTCCCTACGTACCCCTAGTTCAAAGGGTATGGTCAGATCCATGTTTGGCTCATTTATTTGCCTTCAAGCCAGAGATCTGCAAGGAGTTTGGGGAAGGCTATCCTTCTGCTGTGTTAATCAAGTCCCATAGTATATAACTATGCCTTTACTTGTCATCAGCACAAAAGGAAAAGTAGCAGTTATGGAGAGGAAAGAAATGTGGTTCTGCTGTGGACATACTGGGCATAAAGTTCCTATTTTTCTTACTGAAGTACCAGAACTCTGATACTCTGGTCTAGCCCTTTTCAACAGAAGACAGAAATAATCTAGTCTCCTTCATTCAGAGCACAGTACATTTATTAGGCAGTTTGATATAAATCATAATTATTCAAAAGCTATGAATGGCAGCATTTATGATTAAAAATGAAAGCCAGTTTGCTACGAAGAATGGGTATTAGATCACATTGTATTTCTTAGTAATTCTTAGATCATGGATGGCTAGTTTTATTTTCATTATTTTAAACAAACCAGAACAACAAGGACTTTGTAACACAAATATATCTTGCAAATCTAACATTTGAAAGAAGTTAATTACAATTAAAAAAATTGAGAATAAATTATAGTGGATGACATTTCTTCAGCTGTATTAATGGCTTAAGCAATGCATGTTTCTCTTGAAGACCTAGACTAAAATGTGTTCTTAAGCCACATGAACTCACTTGGAAAGTTAGAAATGACTTCACACACAAATGAACCCTACTGACCGTTGACACTGCTTTGCCATCTTTTTATTTCCTTTGTTGGTAGCATGGATGCTAATAGTTAGCCATTTTTCTTATAATTACATGAAAATGCTAGAATTGCCTTTCTTATAGAACACAAATGTCTTGCTTTGCTTAGCAACAATCCCTGCTAAACTCACTTTGAAGCAATCATATCCAGTTGCACATGTTCACACTTAAGAAGCAGTGGCAGCTAGAGATTGTCCATCAGTTTGGGGCTTGCAATGCTCTTAGAGTGAGATGTCAAGACTAGCAATGTGTGAGCCTCGAAAGGGTCAGAGGTTGGTAGAAGCAGTATTAGCTAGAGAAGTAAGCAAAAGATTGCAGCTTGGGCACACACAAGTTCTTATCCTGTTTGTACCAAGCAGCAGATATGGTGTGTGCCCTGAGGGGCATTACCTAAGGCTACCTTTAAAAAGAAGCCTGTTAATTTCGTATCTCCCTATTTTTGGGTGTCCAAATTGAGACACGTCAGGCAGCCACCCCTGCCACTGAAGCTGATTGGAGTGTGGGCACTTTGTAGATCGAAAACAACCAAGCCCTAAGCGTTGACAGCCCAATGTCAGGGACAGCTCCACGCTCCAGCACACCAAGCGCGTGCTTGGGGCGGCAAGCCGCGGGGTGTGCTCTGCCGGTCGCCGCGAGAGCGGCAGGCAGGCTGCCTTTGGCAGCTTGCCTGTGGAGGGTCCACTGGTCCTGTGGCTTTGGCGGACCTCTTGCAGGGGTGCCTGCGGAGGGTCCGCTAGTCCCGTGGCTTCGGAGGACCTCCCACAGGCGTGCCTGCGGCGGGTCCGCCAAAGCCGCGGGACCAGCGGACCCTCCACAGGCAAGCCGCCAAAGGCAGCCTGCCTGCCGTGCTTGGGGCGGCAAAATGCCTAGAGCCGCCCCTGCCCAATGTGAGAGAGCAGTTGACATTTTTGAAAATATAGGCCTTTCCCTGTGTCTGCTTAATGACTGTAAAACATGGGTAATACTGGGCCTGGCTGGCCCTTCACACATGACAGCAACCTGCCATGGAATATGAGAGATTAATGAGGAGGCACTAGCCATGAAGGCAGCTGATCACCCCTTCCATGAGCCACTCAGAGATCCATGTGCAGAGGGCTTCTGCCACACTTGGATCTAAGGGGCACAAATTCCCCTAACTGGGGTTCTTCTTCGAGAGATGTCCCTGTGGGTGCTCCACTCTAGGTGTCGATGCGCCCCTGCGCTTTTGATCGGAGATTTCTGCAGCAGTACTCCTACCGGCCACGCATGCTCAGAGCCTGCCCCCCCGCTCTGAGTATACCTCTAGCGAGCATGCGCGGCTGGTTCCCTCAGTTCCTTCTCTACCGTCCCCGGCTTGAGACGGAGCTCAGCAGACTCCTTAAAGAATTTCTTCCTTATCTTAAAATAACTTAGAGTTAGATAGTTTTCTTGTTAGTTAGTTGTTAGTTAGTGTTACTTACCTTTTTCTCTACCGTTTAAAAAAAAATTTTTTTTCTCTCAGCACTTCAGACATGCCTGGCTCCACAGGCTTTAAGCGCTGCTCCTCCTGTAAGGACGCTATCCCTCTCTCCGATGGTCATTCACAAGGCATAAAATGTCTGGGGGAAACTCATATTCCCCAAAAATGTTCTCACTGTACTAAACTAAGCTCCAGAGCAAGAAAAGACAGGGAGCTAAAACTTAAATTCATTCTACTGCAAAAGTCCTTAGGGTCCGCCTCAGACCCTGGCGCGGACTCTGCCTCCGCTCACCGACACAGCTCTCCTGCTGCTAAAAAGCAGAAGAAATCAACTAAACGAGGGCACCCACTGTCAGGAACAAAAGAAGCTCTAAGATACAAACCTTCTCCAGTGAGATCCACAGTTTCCTTACCAGTGCTCCCCCGCCTGAGCACTTTCGACGAGCCGGGCTCCTCAGGAATCGCTTTAAACCCGCCTGTGCTTTCGGCGGCAGCGCAAAGCTCTGGTGCCGAGGCGACAGGCTTTCAGTTGCCTGCCTCGATTATGGCACCCATCGGCACCGCGTTCGTAGTGGTGCCGACATTCTAGGACCCCCCTGAGGCACCGCAGCCCGCTGTTAATAGCGCGGCATCGGCTCCGACGCCGGCACCGAAATTGACAATGCTACTTGGCACTGAGCCAAGAATTAGAACTCCGGTGCAAGCCTGAGTTCCCGCGCAGCAATTCTATCAGCCTTCACCTTCAGTTGCCTCAGTGCTGCCGTTTACTCAAGTGACCAATAGTCAAGTGACCTATTAGTGTCACCTGCAATGCAATCACCCTTCCTTAAAGATTGCTTCTCCCTTACCAATGATTCAGGATCTGAACAGAATTCCTCCAGTGAGAAGGAGTCTGAATTACAGGGTGATGCCTCAATGCAATCAGAATTCCATCCTCGGATTCCTGTCAACCGCGGGCACAGGAAAATTGTGTCAGACTCTCCTCGAGATCCTGCCTCCTGGTGCGTTAACCCCTGGATGGCTCCACCTATGCCTTTTCCATCACCATGGCAGTATTGGGCCCCATGGGCACCTTTCCCTTGGCAGCACACCCGCTATTCCACTTCCACGAGAGGCCAACATCCAGATGATATCACTCAGTTGGCGGCACCTTCTCATTCTCAGGATCAATTAAATCCTGCCCCGGACCCAGTACCAACTGAAATACCAACTGAAGTAATGCCCGAAGAAGCTTTACTTCCCCCTCCTCTTACTTCTTCAGACAATTTTACGAAATTCCAGGATCTCTTTAAAAGGATTGCCAGCGACCTCAGAATTAATCTAGAGGAAGTACCAGACCAACAACATGAGTTAACGGATATCCTGCAACCCTCTTCTTCATCCAGACTGGCATTACCAATCAATCCAGCCCTTCTGCAACCTGCTAAGTCCATCTGGCAGGCTCCAGCCACAAGCCAGCCTACCTGCAAACAAGCGGACCGTAAATACTTCATCCCCTTTAAGGGCTCTGAATTTCTTTTCTCCCATCCTGCGCCAAACTCACTGGTAGTGGACGCAGCCAATCAAAGGAACAAACAACAGTATTCCCGCTATACCCCAGCCAACAAGAAAGGCAAACGTTTAGACCTGCTGGGTCGCAAAGTGTATGCCTCTTCAACCTTACAATTTCGAATTGCCAATTATACTGCAGTTTTGGCAAAGTACGGCCACAGAAACTATAATAAGTTCATGGACTTTATTGAACACATTCTGGACCAGAAGAAACAACAGTTTTCAGCTTTAGTTTCCGAGGGCCAAATCATATCACACACGGCTCTTCAAGTAGCTCTGGATGCAGCCAATACCGCAGCAAGGTCCACCGCTATGGCAGTGGTCATGCGCCGAGGTTCATGGCTCTCTTCTTCCCTCTTTCCTCGCGAGGTTCAGAGCACCATAGAGGATCTCCCTTTTGATGGTGATAAACCACAAATGAGGTGCTTCACTCAATGAAGGAATCAAGGGCCACTCTTCAATCCTTAGGCATCTAAACCCCTACAACCAGAAGGCGACAGTACAGATATCAATCTTACCAACGTCCACGCTACCCCCCATATACTCAGCAGTTCACAAGATCTCAGGATCCACATCGGCAACACCAACACCAGAGATCCAGATACCAGAGGCGTCGCCCCAATTCTTCCGGGATGTCCCAGCTTCTTCCAACTAATAAGCAGATTTGAATCTTTGGTCGAGGGTCTCGTAAACATCGCCCCAACTTCAGCGTATGCACTGCTTACAACTATCTTTGGACACCGCCTACAGCCATTTTTGCACCACTGGCAGAATATTACCACCGACAAGTGGGTTTTGGAGCTCATCACAACTGGGTATTCCATCCCTTTCCTCTCCTTTCCTCCCACCCACCCACCCTCCCCATCCCTCTTCAGGGACCCCTCTCACGAGCTACACCTCCAGCAAGAAGTACAACATCTCCTCCATGTGGGGGCTATCGAACTCGTGCCAGACTGCCACAAGGGAAAAGGGTTCTACTCCCATTATTTCTTAACAGAAAAGAAAACTGGAGGATGGCGACCGATCCTCGACCTCAGGCGGCTCAACAAGTTTATCAAAAAGCAAAAGTTCAAGATGGTTACGCTCACCACCATAATTCCAGCCCTGGAGCAGGGTGATTGGCTTTCAGCCCTCGACCTACAAGATGCCTATTTTCACGTCACTATCCACCCGGCCCACAGACGTTTCCTTCGTTTTACCCTCGGCTCAATGCATTACCAATACAGAGTTCTACCCTTCGGCCTTTCCACTGCCCCCAAGTTTTCTTCAAGCTCCTAGCAGTAGTCATTGCCTACCTCAGGAAAAAAGGGGTCATAATATTCCCTTACCTCGACGATTGCCTCCTGAAGGCCTCCACGTTCGATGAGGCCCTCCACTTCACACAACTCACCATCAATTGCTTCCAATCCCTGGGACTGCAAATAAACAGAAGCAAATCCACATTAAGTCCTACCCAGCACCTGGAGTTTATAGGAGCGAGTCTCGACTCCACAACCGGGCTGACATCTCTCCCACCCGACCGATTCAATACCATAAAACTGCTGGCTACAAGACTTCGCAACAGTCCCCGGGTCAACGCCAGAGACTGCCTCCAACTACTAGGGCACATGGCCTCGTGCACCTTCGTGGTCCAGAATGCACATCTCTACACGAGGTGCTTCCAAGCTTGGCTGGTCACGGTTTACAAACCAAATGTGGGCTCACTAAACAAACACCTGGCCATACCCTACCGAGTCAAGGACTCTCTCCTTTGGAGGATGATCCCCTACAACCTCTGCTCTGGAGTCCCCTTCCTCCAGACTTCCCCAACTCTGATAATGGCGACCGATGCGTCTCTCACTGGCTGGGGGGACCACATCTCTCAAACAGTCCACGGGTTATGGTCTCTGTCCGAGACCTCCCTGCACATAAATGTTCTAGAGCTTTGAGCTATACGAAATGCCTGCCGCTACTTCCTACCACTGATCAAGAATCAACATGTCCGCATAATGACAGACAATATTGCCTGCATGTTCTATGTAAACAGACAAGGAGGGGCTCACTCCCACTCTCTTTGCTCCGAGGCCATAAAACTCTGGAATTGGTGCCTTGCAAACCACATCCGCATATCAGTCGCTTATCTCCCAGGGGTGATGAACACCACTGCCGACGAGTTAAGCAGACGTTTCCCTTCGGACCACGAATGGGAGATAGACGAGGGAATCATTTACAACATATTTCGCACTTGTGGTCTCCCAACCATAGAGCTCTTTGCAACCGCAAAAAACACGAAATGCCTCAATTTTTGCTCCAGGGAGGGACTTCCCTCAGAGACGCATTCATGATCCCGTGGAACCGGGACTTGCTCTATGCATTTCCCCCAATACCTTTGCTCAACAGGGTCCTCATAAAGATACGGACGGACCTCGCCAGGGTGATCTTGATCGCACCTTCATGGCCGAGACAACCGTGGTTCCCTTTCCTAACCAGAATGTCAATTCGACCACCGATCTCACTGCCTCTCATCCCGAACCTTTTATCACAACAACACGGCCGGCTTCTTCACCCGAACCTGCCCATGCTTCATCTCAAAGCCTGGTACCTGCATGGTTCTCCCAACGAGAACTAGACTGTTCTGACCAAGTTCAGAGGGTGCTTCTACACAGCAGAACACAATCCACCCATACCACCTATCTCCGAAAGTGGAAACGATTCTGTCATAAACAGATAGTTAAGGGTTAAAGTCTCTTTTACCTGTAAAGGGTTAACAAGCTCAGTAACGTGATGAACACCTGACCAAAGGACCAATCAAGGGACAAGATAATTTCAAATCTCTGAGGAGGGAGGTCTTTGTCTGTGTCCTTTGTTTGGATTGCCGTTCTCTCTTTGGATTTAAGAGAGGCCAGACATATTCTTCAAGTTCTCCAAAGTTTCCTGAAGTATTTTCTTCTATTCAGTATAGTATTAGAAAGGCGAATTAGTCTTATAATTAATTTTTGCATTTGCAATTGTGTGTTTGCTGAAGAAATATCTTTATTTCTGTTTGCTGTTACTTTGATTATTCTGAGGAGGAGGGAGGGGCAGTCTCTCCAGTTTTTATAAGTTAGACCCTGTAAATTTTTCCATCCTGGTATTACAGAGATAGTGTACTTTTTTCTTTCTTTAATAAAATCTTTTATTTTAGAACCTGAGTGATTTCTTCCCTTGTTTGGATTTTCAGGGGAAGGAGAGGGGGAAAAGTGAATCCCTCTTTGTTTGATTCAAGGAGTTTGAATCAAGGTATCTCTCCCAAGGACAAGGGGAGGGGGAAGGAGGTGGGGGGGGAATGGATTATTTCCCTTTGTGTTAAGATCCAAGGAAGTTGGGATCTGTGTTCCCCGGGGAAAGTTTGGGGGAACAGGGAGTGTACTAGACACTGGAATTTCTAATTGGTGGCAGCTTTTACCGGATCTAAACTAGGATTTAGTTTAGAGGAGTCCATGGAGGTCCCCATCTTGTGAACGCTAAAGTTCAAAGTGGGGAATAAACCTATGACAGATTCACAGAATGGTGTTCAACTAAACAACTGTCTCCTACCTCGGCACCCCTTCCCTGCATACTCAACTACCTATTGAGCATTAAGCAATCCGGCCTTTCCTTCAGCACCATCAGAGTCCATTCAGCTTCCATCACAACCTTTCATGGTACAGTTGACAATGCCTCAGTCTTTGCTCATTCCACAACCAAGCGTTTCCTCAAGGGACTCCAAGCCTTATATCCAGACATTAAGCCACCTGTCCCTCCATGGGATCTTCACTTAGTATTGTCCTGTTTAACTCATCAACCCTTTGAGCCATTAGCCACCTGCTCCCTCTTGCATCTCTCGATGAAAACAGCCTTTTTGGTGCCAATTACCTCCGCCAGACGGGCAGGAGAGATAGCAGCCCTTATGGTAGATCCACCATATACGCTCTTCTTCAGGGACAAAGTGACCCTACGCCTGCACCCGAAATTCCTTCCTAAAGTTCACACTTCATTTCACATCAATGAACCAATACATCTACCAACTTTCTTCCCAAAAACACATGCAAACTCTTTCGAAGCCACAATGCATACACTGGATGTGCGCAGGGCCTTATCATTCTATTTGGACAGAACCAAACCCTTCAGAAACTCTCCTAGGCTCTTTGTCTCCATCGCGGAGCGCTCCAAAGGCATGCCTATCACTCCCCAGAGACTGTCAAACTGGATCTCCGATTGCATACGACTCTGATATCAGATAAAAAATGTTACACCACCAGCATTCATCAGAACTCATTCCACTAGATCTGTATCTACCTCTGTAGCCTTCTCACGTAAAGTGCCATTGACTGATATCTGTAAAGCAGCCACTTGTCAAACACTATGCCCTTATTCAGGGTCCTCTCTCTGACACTCGATTAGGCAGGGCAGTATTAACCACGGAATTCCTGCCAGATCCGAAGTCCCTACCTCCTTGAGATACACTGCTTCAAAGTCACCTAGAGTGGAGCACCCACAGGGACATCTCTCTCTCGAAGAGGAGGTTACTCACCTTGTGCAGTAACTGACATTCTTCGAGATGAGTGTCCCTGTGGGTGCTCCACTACCCATCCTCCTCCCCTCTACTTCGGAGTTGGGGTAGCCTCCGTTGTAGAGAAGGAACTGAGGGAACCGGCCGCGCATGCTCACTAGAGGTATACTCAGAGCGGGGTGGGGGGAGGTTCTGAGCATGCGTGGCCGGTAGGAGTACTGCTGCAGAAATCTCCAATCAAAAGCGCAGGGGCGCATCAACACCTAGAGTGGAGCACCCACAGGGACACTCATCTCAAAGAACGTCAGTTAGTGCACAAGGTGAGTAACCTCCTCATCTCCTCACTGGACTGTTGCCAACCGTAATTAGTGTTTCTTAAGCACTACCAACTATAGGTCCTGAGTAGTAATAGCTTCAGTTGGGTTTAGATAAGCACCCAACCTGTTATGTGCTGACCTAACTGATTCCACAACTCTTCAAGTCACATGGGCTGGAACTAGCATGAGAACAAGTTCTCTCATGACATTTCCAGGACTTGCAGCTTCTAGCAGTCTTTGAACAGCATTACTCTTTTATTTCATTAATAATAATCATGTTTATTAAGGTAGTGCCTAAAAACTAACCCAAGAATGGGTGCTAGACACTGCACAAACAGTAGGAGACAATCTCTGCCTTGAAAGCTTAAATCTAAATAGACAAGACAAGACAGACTCAGGATGGGGGAAGGAGTAGAACACACAAGGAGAGTGAACAATGTGATGACAGCAAATATCAGGTTAATTGCACTTGTTTTGTGTGTGAATTTAGTTAGGAGAGGGATCAACTAAATGTACTTCTGGAGGAATTCTGTGCCAAAAATAAAAATATGAGCAAATATGTCTAACAATACAGACAACAAAAAAGATTCAGAAAATATTTTTTGACAAATAGATTCCTTATTAGATTCCTTAGTACAGAACTCTGAGAAATAATTCATTTAAACTACAATACAGAAACATATTTCACACACACCCCAGAAGCAGAGCAAAGGCTGGGGGGAGTCAGGGGTAAGAGAAGAGCTGAGGGAGACAGAAATAATTGCTGGGAAGGAGTCTAGGTGTGAACTTGGAGGGATGTTGGATATGGGTGGGAAAAGTATGGAATAGGGTTTTTTTGCAGGGGGGACACAGGGAGGGACTGTTAGGGACCTTCCCCATGCAGACCCTGGCTGATCCCAGCCTCTCCCATTCAGTCAGGCATATCTGCCCCTGCCCCCATGTGTCCCTGCACCCCCCTATGACTTGCACTCCATGTCCACGTATCCCTTCACCTCCACATGTGTCCCTCCACCTCCACTCAGACACCCACTCCCCATCCCTATGTTGCCTTGCACCCCCTCACCATGTGTCTCTGTGCCCCCACTCAGCCATTCCTCCATCCCTATGTGACTCTGCACCCACTCCCCCTCTGCCCATGTGGCCCTGCACCTCCACTCCCATTCAGCCCTTGCCCCAGTCTGTCCTCCCCCACTAACCCTTATGAGCCTGTGTCTGATCCCCTGCACCCCACGCTGTCTGTCTCCAGACCTGTCCCTACAGGTGCTGTGAAGAAGGCTCTGCATGCTCTCTCTCTTCCCTCACTGGCTGGGAGCAGCTGCTGTGTTCTGTCACCACAGTGCCCTCTGGTGGGCAAAAGGCAGAACTGCAGCAAATTTTCAGCGCAAAAAATTAAAAGTATGCATGGCTCATTAATTATGCATGCACCGTGGTGCAGAATTCCCCAAGGAGTATAAATGGAAAGAAAAGTGAAGGCAGAGGGACACTGAAGGGAAGTGTGTGCGGGGGGGAGAGTTATTGGGCCAGGGCAAGAGAAAAAGAGGATAAGAGGAGCGGGTGTGGAGTGAGACTGAGGTGAAGAAACTCAGGGGGTGAGAAGAGGGTTGGAGCAAACAGCCAGTCCACAATACTGCTGTTCCCAGCTGGTACATGGACGCATGCAGGCATGTGAAAGTGAATAATAATTAGAATTTCAAAGTAGCTCAGATTGCTTTTTACCCTAAATGTATGGCTACACTACAAAATTAGGTCAATTTTATAAAAGTCGATTTTTAGAAATTGATTTTATACAGTTGATTGTGTATGTCCACACTAAGCACATTAAGTCGGTGGAGTGCGTCCTCACTCCTGTGGCTAGCATTGACTTATGGAGCAGTGCACTGTGGGTAGCTATCCCACAGTTCCTAGATTCTCCACCACCCATTGGAATTCTGGGTTAATGCCTGATGGGGCAAAAACATTGTCGTGGGTGGTTTTGGGTACATGTCGTCAGTTGCTCCTCCCTCCGTGAAAGCAACTAAACTGTGCCCTATCAGTGCGGGAGGGCTACATGAGCTTGGAAAACATGTAATCGTGAGTGTGCTTTTTTTTTTTTTTTACTTCTAATCTGCAATAACCTCAGGGACGGAGGTGATAGGGGGAATGTAGAAACATTCTACGCTCTACGATTATGGGGAGACTTCATGGTCACCTGTGATGCTGAGTTCGCCATGCTGAACAAACAGGAAATGAAATTCAAAAGTTCCCAGGGCTTTTCCTGTGTACTTGGCTAGTGCATCGGAGTTCAAAGTGCTATCCAGAGCAGTCACAATGGAGCACTCTGGGATAGCTCCCAGAGGCCAATACCGTCGATTTGCGTCTGCACTACCCCAAATTCGACCCAAAGCTGATTTTAAGCATTACTCCACTCATAGGGGAGGAGTACAGAAGTAGATTTTAAGAGCGCTTTAGGTCGACAGAATGGTATTGGTTGTGTGGACGCATTCATTTTTAAATCGACCTAACGCGGCTAAATTTGACCTAGCCCTGTAGTGTGGACCAGGCCTAAGAAAGTTCAGGGTAAGGAAGGAGGTTTAAGGTAATCCTATTTTATCAGCCCTGTAGCAGGGTGACCCCCTGCTCCTGCCCTGAGGGGTTTAAAAGTGGCCTGGCAGGGCTTGAGAGCGGCGGTTCTCAAGACTGGGCTAATTGAGGAAGTGGCTGCAGGTGAGGCCACACCCCAAACTGAGTCACAGCTGGCCCCTATAAAAGGCCAGGGAAGCCAAGGGCAGACAGTCTCTCTCTGCCTTCAGAGAAGGATGGGCCTGGCTGCTTAGCTTGAGGCTGAATACCTGAGTGGAGCAGGGCCGGGGAAAGGCTGAGGAGCTCTAGCCAGGAAAGCCCCAGGCTGCGGCCTAGCACAAGGCCAACGGGTACTGGGGGTTGCAGAGGGCAGCTCAGGGGTAGGCCAAAGCAGCAGGTCCAAACCCAACCCTGCCAATGATGAATAGGCTGATACTGCAGACTGCCCCAGGGTGTGGGGCTAGACAATGACTGACAGTAGCCACATACTGAGGCAAGGTAGGGATAGAGGGTGGGGGTTCCCTGAGACAAAGGGGGAAGCCCAGAGCGAAAAAGGGGTTACTGCCAGGGGGCAGCACCCCGGAGAAAAGGGGTGGGGCACGGGGGCCTGAGAACAGGTGGATCACCAGCCTGCAGAGGGCGCTCCGGTGCTGAACAGAGCTAATTCCCAGAGTAACCAGCAGGAGGCGCCGCGGGGGTGAGTCCGACCCATTACAAGCCCCAATTTCCCATTCCCATTCAATATCTATAATCCAAATGATATCATAATAATTTCCTTAAGCGTTAACTTTAAGGATCCTTCATAATAAAGTGTGACCTGTAGAGATATTTACTCTAAATGGAGGTGAGACAGCAGAAATAAACCAGCCATTTATTTTGACTTTGTTTCCTCTCACTGTGGAATGGGAGATAGGTAGATACATGAAGGACTGTACAAGCCCAGAGATCATTCCCCAATTAGTGCATCAGGGAATAATATTTAAATAAGTGATTAAAACACATGGGCTTTTAGGATGTTCAACTAAGGCCAAAACATCCCTTTGCTCTTTTTCAATTACATATTACTAGCTGCAGGAGAGAAAGACATTTTCCTGCCATTATAAAAAGGAAGAGACACCCTACCTCACCCCTCGTGCTGATGGAAACAAATCTGCCACAAGTGAAATGAAAAACTGCTGTCACATTCTCAGGGCCAATTACTTCTGAAGCCAAAATGAAGCTAAAAAAATATTGCATATATGGCTAGAAAAAAAATATGTCTCTCTCCCATCTCATCATATTGTACACTATGGGCAGGGTTATCAAAACTGCTCAGTGACCTAACACCACCTATTGCAGGAGAAAGTAAAACTCCCACTGGTGTCAATGAGAGCAGAGTCAGGCCAGTGGCAGGTGTTTTTGAGTATCCCGTCCTCACTGAAATTAATTCTGAAAGTCGAAGAGCTAAACCTCAACCCAGCAATAAATCTGTTTGAAACTTTAATATACATTTCAGTTGTAGGGACAAAAGCTGAGCATTTTCCATGTAGTATGGTGAAGCAATAGTGACTCTACCACAATTGAGACCGCATCAGGCTTCTGCCTTTGTTGGGACTTCAACCTTTTCTGAAGCTTATACGGAAAACAAAAAATAGAAAGTACCCTCAAAATTGTAATCATATTCACTGTAGTTACTATTGCAGTCATAGCAGACACACCCACTGAGGGCTTCCTTTTACAAGCTCTCTACATGCAGAACTTCCACTGACTTCAGTGGCAGTTTCACATCGAGAGGGCTTGCAGCATTGTGGCCTGAAGTGGACACACAACTTGCAAAACTGTTTTAACTGATTTTCTTTTAAAAATTCCAAAGACAGCCAGGGACTAGTTAGTGTGATCAGCGTCTCCATTATCCTATTTCCTCTATACGTAAGGCTCAGGGACACATGATGACATGCATGGCCTGGTCAAAAGACCACTGAAGTTAATGGAAAGATTCCATTTGGAACAAACTCATGATCTGTAGATTCAAGTGTGCTCATATTAGTCAACATCAGTCTCTCAGTAGAGGTGGGAGACAAAAAATGTCCCTAATGGATGTTTCTCCTACCCTATTGCTTGCTTATTTTTCAGACTTCTTGATGTTCCACTATGTACAGGCCCTTCATTTGACTAACACCACCAGAAAAGTGTATATTTACAATGGCACATATGAGGTCAAGGTACCTTTACCTCCACCATGTCTTACCACGAATATAAATTTATATCCTAACAGAAGGTTGAAAACGCCACTCACTACTATTGGCAATCTCACTGTACAAATGCCCAGTGTTCCCTCTAAATGTCATTTGCAACTAATTGCCAAGTTCTTGGGCCATATTCTACTCATGTGTCCCTTATAACTCCAGCATAACTGACCAGAAGTTACATTGGTGTAATCGACAACATATTTCACTGCTTCATATTAAACGAGGTTTCTAAAAGGTGCAATTTTATACATATTGAATTTGCATGCACACAACCCTGATCACCAACCAGTGTATGTGTATTTGCACACACACATTTTGAGTTGCACATGCTCAGATGAGACACATGCACACACTGCACTTCTGCAGGTCTGCTTGCAGAGCAAATACTTCGACATGAAGCCACATAATTCATTTTAGTCATCCCCAAAGGCATCACTATTTTCCTTTCCCTTGCTCAGAGAATAGAGATGCTGGGCTGTACAGCACGTTGTACTTTGCAGCACTATGTTCTACATTTACAAATAGAAAAATATTGTTGACAAGATGAATGTATGTCAACTTTGCCCTTTCAGGACTCAATCCTGCATGAGTTATGCATGCAGAATGCCAAACGCCTTCAACCAGCCTTCCAGGCATCACAGGCTTGCAGGACCTTACTTGGTATATTCGACATGTGTAAATCTTGACTGGGAGAGGGAGTGTCATCCAGTGGAGGGAGCATGATACTGGTAATCCAAAAACCTGTGTTCTATTCATATCTCTGCCACTTTGGGTAAGCCATAACAATGGTCAGACCAAGCCATAATACTTGGTCAGACCAAGGGTCCATCTAGCCCAGTATCCTGTTTTCTGACAGTAGCCAATGCCAGGTGCCCCAGAGGGAATGAACAGAACAGGTAATCAAATGATCCATCCCCTGTCACCCATTCCCAACTTCTGGCAAACAGAGGCGAGGGACACCATTCCTGTTCATCCTGGCTAAAAGCCATGGATGGACCTTTCTTTTTTTAACCCTGTTATAGTCTTGGCCTTCACAACATTCTCTGGCAAAGAGTTCCACAGGTTGTCTGTGTGTTGTGTGAAAAAATAATTGCTTTTGTTTGTTTTAAACCTGCTGCCTATTAATTTTGTTTGGTGAACCCTAGTTCTTGTGTTATGAGTAAATAACACTTCCTTATTTACTTTCTCCATATCAGTCATGATTGTATAGATCTCAATCATATCCCCCCTTAGTTGCTCTTTTCCAAACTAAAAAGTCCCAGTCTTATTATAGGGGAGCTGTTCCATACCCTTAATCATTTTGTTGCCCTTTTCTGAACCTTTTCCAATTCCATTTTTTTTTTAGATGGAGCGATCAAATCTGCACGGAGTATTCAAGATGTGGGTGTACCATGGATTTATATAGAGGCAATATGATATTTTCTGTCTTATTATCTATACCTTTCTTAATGATTCCCAGCATTCTGTTCGCTTTTTTAACTGCTGCTGCACATTGAGTGGATGTTTTCAGAGAACTATCCACAATGACTCCAAGATCTCTTTCTTGAGTGGTAAAAGCTAATTTAGACCCCCTCCTTTTATATGTATAGTTGAGATTATGTTTTCCAATATGCATTACTTTGCAGTTATCAACATTGAATTTTATTTGTCATTTTGTTTCCCAGTCACCCAGTTTTGAGAGATCCTTTTGTAGCTCTTCGCAGTCTGCCTGGGACTTAAGTATCTTGAGTAATTTTGTATCATCTGAAAATGTTGCCACCTCACTGTTTACCCCTTTTTCCAGCTCATTCACGAATATGTTGAATAGGACAGGGCCAGTACAGACCCCTGGAGGACACCACTATTTACCTCTCTCCATTCTGAAAATTGACCATTTATTCCTACCCTTTGTTTCCTATCTTTTAACCAGTTACCAATCCATGAGAGGACCTTTCCTCTTATCCCATAACAACTTACTTTGCTTAAGAGCCTTTGGTGAGGGACCTTGCCAAAGGCTTTCTGAAAATCTAAGTACACTAGTCACCTCTCTGCCTGCTTCCCCTCCATCCTTTGTCTCTCTCTCTATTTAGACTTTAAGGACCTCAGGACAGGAGCTGTCTCTCACTCTGTT
Source organism: Mauremys reevesii (assembly GCF_016161935.1). Classification (NCBI taxonomy): domain Eukaryota; kingdom Metazoa; phylum Chordata; order Testudines; family Geoemydidae; genus Mauremys; species Mauremys reevesii. The sequence goes on from NC_052629.1 coordinate 87,211,655, forward strand.
TTTGTACAGCACCTAATACAATGGGGACGTACTCTCAGTTGGGCCTCTGGGTTATACTGTAATACTAACAACAATAACACCACATATGTGAACAGGAAAAATAATTCACCTGAATTCCCACAAACTACTTCACATCATTCCAGAGCTGTCCACCAGGGATCATGCTCTATACAGACTCTTCTTGGCCACCCCTCAATCACAGCATATGTTCACTGCCTCTTTTAACATCCTCAGCTTTCGATGCAGGATGGTCATCATAACTTGAGATATCCTGAAGATAAATGAAAAAGTCCCCTCTGCCCAACTAACAGCAGGCAGAAAAAGGCCAAGAAGAGTTTCCCATGATGTTCATCCCTCCTTCTAAAGTTTCAATGAACCATGAGGTTCTACAAGCTTTTTTAATTGGGTCCTTTGGGGTTTCATTGCTTTGGATATGTACAGTCTGTCCACTCGTATATGGTCAAGACTAAGGACCACTCTGAAAATGAATCCTAGGGAAGAATAGATTGTTCTTTCCAATGTTCTAAGAGAATTTGTTGCACACAAAGTATTTTAAAACTAGGCCTAGCAACACAATAATTTACCTCATTAAACTGTCTTTAAAACATCTTGCTTTGCCTATCAATCAAGCTAATAACCACATCACATGAGCTTTGCAGCTGGAACAAATTTGAGGGCTTGGGAACCAGCTGAGTTTGAAAAACAAACTCTAGAGATGCTGCTTAGTTTACATGCCTAGACCAATTTTCTCCTAGGGTGTTAAAAATCAGAGTTACAAGCCTGAAGAATTGCCACTGTAAAGTGATTGTTTTCCAACTGTTTCCCTTCACCACCCCTCTGCATGTGTCTAACAAGACACAGGTTCATTCATCCCACATGTGCTGTCTGTGGAATCACGTAGAATGAACTTGCTTTTATCTGTTACATACATGACTATCCAGAGTCATGAAAAGTCAATTATTTCACTCAAAGGCTCTGCTATAGATCACATACAAGAATCTGCAATTAAAATACCTGTTGCCACAACAATGAGATATTAACAGTGGTTTGAACTGTACATGCAGGCTTTAGAACTTTCGAGATGTGAAATGCTTTTCCACTAGGGTTTCCAACCCTGCAGGATTGTTCTGGAGTCTCCAGGAATTAAAGATTAATCTTTAATTAAAGATTGTGACATGTGATGAAATCTCCAGGAATTCGTCCTACCAAAGTTGGCAACCCTATTTTCCAGGAGAAAAAGTTTCACTGTGCACTTGCTTTAGGGATAGAAGATTAAATTCTTAATCTAGTTAAGGAGGTGATTGTGAATGCACTTATACCCTACACAGCAGATACAGAGCACTTTTTCTATATTTCCATTCCTTCAATTTGTTGCAATATCAACAGACTCTAGCTCTAAGATACAACCGTATTTGCTCCAATCCCTCGGACAGAGATAAACACCTACAAGATCTCTATCAAGCATTCTTAAACCTACAATACCCACCTGCTGAAGTGAAAAAACAGATTGACAGAGCCAGAAGAGTACCCAGAAGCCACCTACTACAGGACAGGCCTAAAAAAGAAAATAACAGAACACCACTAGCCATCACCTACAGCCCCCAACTAAAATCTCTCCAGCGCATCATCAAAGATTTACAACCTATCCTTAAAGATGATCCCTCACTCTCACAGATCTTGGGAGACAGGCCAGTCCTCGCTTATAGACAGCCTCCCAACCTGAAGCAAATACTCACCAGCAACCGCACACCATACAACATAAACACTAACTCAGGAACCTATCCTTGCAACAAAGCCCGATGCCAGCTCTGTCCACATATCCATTCAAGTGACACCATCACAGGACCTAATCACATCAGACACACCATCAGGGGCTCGTACACCTGCACATCTACCAACGTGATATATGCCATCATGTGCCAGCAATGCCCCTCTGCCATGTACATTGGCCAAACCGGACAGTCTCTACGCAAAAGAATAAATGGACACAAATCTGACATCAGGAATCATAACATTCAAAAACCAGTGGGAGAACATTTCAACCTTTCTAACCACTCAGTGACAGACTTGAAGGTGGCAATTTTGCAACAAAAAAACTTCAAAAACAGACTCCAAAGAGAGACTGCTGAACTTGAATTAATATGCAAACTAGATACAATTAACTGTGGTTTAAACAAAGACTGGGAATGGTTGGGTCATTACACCAATTGAATCTATTTCCCTATGTTAAGTTCTCCTCACACCTTCTATGGGCCATCTTAATTATCACTTCAAAAAGTTTTTTTTCCTCCTGCTAACGATAGCTCATCTCAATTGATTAGACTCTGCCTGTTGGTATGCATACTTCCACCTTTTCATGTTCTCTGTATGTATAAATATCTCCTGTCTGTGTGTTCCATTCTATGCATCTGAAGAAGTGAGCTTTAGCTCACGAAAGCTCATGCTGAAATAAATTTGTTAGTCTCTAAGGTGCCACAAGTACTCCTGTTTTTTTTGCGGATACAGACTAACACGGCTGCTACTCTGAGACTCTAGTAAGTTTATGATATTGCTTTAAGGATTTCTACAGCAGAACTGGGTCCACTGATTGACTAAGATGCAGAAATTCTAATTCATAAGACACTCATTCTTCACACTGACTATCTTCCCGTTATGGGGTCCACAGGCCCTCTGCTGAACCAGTGCAGAGAGGAGAGCAATATTAGGCTAGGGACGCCCTGCCCCTCAACAGTTGGAAGGCATGCTCCCAGTAGAGGAACAGTTCAAAAGGTTGTTGGTAGCCCAGGAGAATGGGGGGAAACGAGATGCAGGTGGCACCAAAAAGCAAGGCTGATGCTGAGAGCTGAACCAGGAGTGGAAACAGTTTTGTGAAGGCTGCTCTAGTAGATGGGACTTGAATATCCCTCCATCCCCCTTCTTTGGGAGTTGAAAGCCCTAAGAGAAATTGACTGACTGAACAGGACACTAAGGCCTGGTCTACACTACTCAGTTAGGTCAACATAAGCTGCCTTGCGTTGACCCACCTGTGGAAGCATCTTCACTTACATTTGGCTCCCACCAACATAAGTGCCTCTCTACGCCGATTTAGTAGCACTACTTCCCCGAGCGGTGTAGAGTCGGTCAATGTAATTAGGTTGACGCAGTGTCCCTGTGGACACTGTGTTGCTTACATCAACTGTTATTGGCTTTCAAGAGCCATCCCACAATGCCCCAACTTGACAGTACAATCGATACAATGCTCCTAGTAAGGATATGCAAGGAGCCAAGTGTGCACACACACAAGTGATGTAATAACTGTGGTGGCTGTATGACAACATAAATTGGGCACTAAAGTACTAGATCACTAAAGTCCTCCCCTTCTGGGGAATTCACAGTCTATCCAGAGCTATTGGCTGGCTAGTGCCTCCAATGCCCTTGCCACTCCTCAGTGGCTGGTAGGGGAACCCAGACCCACCCTCTATACTGGGTTCCAGCCCAGAAACCCTATAAAAGCAGCCACAGTCCCTTTACAATCCAACCTCTTGCTACTATTTCCCGGGGCTTCTTCCTACATATCTGGTTTCCCCCCCTCTCTGGGTTTGCCAGCCTCTGCTCAGGGAGTGACTGCAGCCTACTTCCCTGAAGCTTTTCCCAGCATCAGCCCCCCCCTCTCTGCAGTCAGCTACCTGGCTTTATACAGGCTCTCTCTGTTCCTACACAGGTGAGTCTGTCCTTAATTATCTGCCTCCAGCCTAAATTGCTCTTGCTTGTAGCCTAATTAGCTCATTGGGCCCACCTGACCTAATTCACCTCTTGAAGGGCTAGTGATGGGGTGGACTCCCCACACACTGATGGTGTGACCCCACAATTCCAGACACATCAACTAAGAATCTTTCTCTGTTTAATATTTGCTCCAGGATCAACTGTGATTCCCTCATCCATGTATATCCTCCACAAAGCAAAGTATCCAGTTTGGCTTTAAAAAAATCAGATTGCTCTATTTTCTGCAATAATCTATGCAGGAACTTAAAAAATAAGGAAACATTTAACTCATATTTTGGACCCAATTAATTAAAATTTTGTAAGTCACTTTCTAGATAATCCCATCCTCCACGTTTATGACTGCTGCTAAACATTTTTGGCCTTGGAAGTAGCAGTAAAAGCTTCCCAACGCTACTCCACAGATATACAATAATTATAGTCAGGAGAGACCACCTATGAGTAGTCTCCACAACAGTCATTTGTCAGCCTCTCCACTGAAAGTGCCAAGAAGGAGGGGAGTTGCAATGTTGTCTTTTGTAGTGCTGGAATTGGATTAATCAACAAACACATTTCACACAAGTCTACCAGACTAGTAACAACTTTCAGGCCCTGATCCAGCAAGCTGATTGCAATGAGACTACTCATGTGCTTAACTATATATTCATATTCATAGAGTTTATGGCCTGAAGGAACCATCTAATCTGACCTCCTGTATATCACAGGCTATTAAATGTCACCCAGTTGCCCATATATTGAACCTGCTAAATTGTGTTTGACTAAAGCGTAATTTGTATTTTGCTAAAGCCTATCTTTGAGAAAGGTATCCCTTCTTGACTGGAAGACTTCCAGAGATGGCAAATCCTTGGTAGTTTGTTTCAAACATTAGACAATTAAAAAAAAATAAAAATAAAAATAAAAAAATTTTAAAAAGTGAGAGAGATTGATTTCTAATTTGAGTTTGTCTGGCTTCAGTCTTCCACCATTGGTTCTTGTTATGCCTTTCTCCACTAAATTCAAGAGCCCTTTAGTACCCACTATTTTCTCCCCATAAAGGCACTTATACACTGTAATCAAGTCACCTCTCAATTTTCTTTCTTATAAGCTAACCTGGTCAAGCTTTTAGAGTCACTCACTGTAAGGCACTCTCTCCAACCCTCAAATCATTTCTGTGGCTCTGTTAGGCACATTCTTTTATGCACAAATATTGGCACCTGCAGGATTCCAGGACAGGCATTATCAATACCCTTTATAGTGGTAAAATCACCTTCCTACTCCTTCTCACCCGTTTGTACATCCATGGCTCACATTACCCCTTTTTGTCACAGCATCTGGAGCTCATGTTGAGTTGTTTACCCAGTGTGACAGCTTAATCCTTTTCAGAGTCACTGCTTTCCAGGATGCAGTCCCCCATTCTCTAGGTACGTCCTGCACAGGGCCGGCTCCAGACCCCAGCGTGCCAAGCGCGCGCTTGGGGCGGCATTTTGCTGGCAGGGCGGCAGGCAGCTCCTGCGGACCTCCCGCAGGCATGACTGCGGAGGGTTCGCTGGTCCCGCGGCTCGGGTGGACCTCCCGCAGACGTTCCTGCGGAAGCTCCACCGGAGCTGCGGGACCAGCGGAACCTCCGCAGGCACGTCTGCCAGAGGTCCCCCGGAGCCGCGGGACCGGCACCGGCAGAGCGCGCCCTGTGGCGCGCCGCCCTGCTTGGGCCGGCGGGATTCTTAGAGCCACCCTTGGTCCTGCACTCCTCCTTCCTAGATGCATAACTTTGCATTTGGCTTTATTAAATAAGCATTTTGTTTGAATGGGCCCACTTACCAAGCAAATACTCTGCATAGCCTCATAATTCGTTACTCCTCTGTCAATCTTTGTGTCATCTGCAAATTTTATCAGCAGTGACTTTATATTTAATTCCAGAGAAGTGATGAAAATGCTGGCTAGCATCATGGTTGGTATCGATTCCTGCAGAACCCTAGAAACACTCCCAATTGGTGATGATTCCCCCATTGACAACTACTTTTTGAGATCTGTCAGATAGCTAGCAAGCAAGTCTTCCTCGATCAGGGCAAATCACTGTTACTAACTCTGACTGGATTTAAACTCGTGACCCAAAGATGGGCATGCAAACCTTTAATTATGCCAGTAGCCCCACAGGAATCAGCGAGAGTATTTGCATAAATAAGGGTATGCAGGATCATGGCACATAGAGCCTTTCATTTCTCGTAATGTTACCAGTTTGAATGAAGCCCAGGTTTCTTTAGAAACCTGGGACAAGTAAGGATTTGCAACAAGAGACCCTATATTCCATTACTCATTCCCTGGGACAGCCAGTCCTGCCAAAGTATAATCCTCTTGTTTGATATTTTTAAACCACCCTTTCCTCATGGGCAAGTACTTTACAATTACAGACTTACTAAATGGAAACAAGGCTGTAATAAAATGGGAAAAGGTTGTTTTGATTTCTTACAGTATATGAACAATTATTCTCATGTTTTTCATTGTGTCATTTGCAACCTTGCCCATGAAGAGAGAAGACATCCACTACTCTCATCTCGACAACTGTGAAGCAGCACTGACTGATCCCAGTTTTTCATCATAAATTCCTTTTCCGGTATTTTCAAAGGTTCTGTTTGATGCCAAATGCAAAATACTGCAGCTATTTATTGGATGTTTATTAGAAGTAGTTGCCACAGAATGAAATAATAAACATCTCTACTTTCACCTACAAAATACATATTTAACCCCCAATTTGCCTAGAATGTGTAGAGCAGGATGAAAACACTGCCCATATTAGTGACCTTGAAGGGCTGGTATATTCCATTTGCTCATAATGAAACACCACTCTTGCTGGGAATTTTAAAATCTACTGGATTACAGATCAACTCTTATTTTTAAACCAAAATGTTCCATTTTTTCCCACAACTCTTTTGTCTAAATAGAAGCCTCACAACAGCAATGTAATATATATTAAAATCAAATTACAGACACAATTAATCCAGTTGAGGCTTCTGAGCAGAACTGCCCACATTAACATAACTCTCTTCACTGGATCAGTCAGTATAATCTGAACCAGTAACATTCTTGGATTTTTGCAGTCTTCCCCTCTCTTATTGCAAGAATTGTGTGTGTTTGTTTTATTCCCTCTTCTGCTAAGTGGCTATATATTTGAAGAGTTAATATTCTATATTATGTCTGAGTATTTCCTTATCACATCCCTCTCCACCCCCAACTGTTTCCTTTCTCCCACTCTCTCTTCCCCCAACAAAAAAGGCTGAAGTAAAATTTGTTCTTGTCACAAAATAACATTTTTAGAGAAGATTTTGAAACAAAATGCAGAAAATATTATTTTTTCTTCTGCACTTGCTACCTTCCCAGCCTTGGGGTATGCAACTGACATCATATATACATGGGATTCTTCACGGAGATTAGCCTCAAAGCAATTCAGCGATGCTTTCAGTAATTCTGGAGGACACACCAAGGTCAAGAACACGACCAGCAAAGCTTTTCCTGTTAAAGGGTTTAACTCTAGATGAACGTTTCAAAGAACTACACAAAAACATCAAGATAGCATGTGATTCTATATGCCTTATTTACAAAAACTCATGCTTAAATTATCTTCAATTAAAAAGACAGTTTGGATGAAGAGCAGTGCAATGTTGCTCTGCTAAGTTGATTAATCATGTCAGCCTCAACATTAAAATGCTATCTTATTAAATGGAACATATTGGGGATCAACCTAATTTACCAAAATCATTTGTTAAATGATTTGTTTGTATGTAAATCTGAAAGATATCAGAACAACAGATATAAACACGAGCCCTTTTCTTGGCTATATTTTAATCACACCCCAGCTGTAAGGTGTTCCTATGTTAACCATACTGAGTGCTATGCACAGATTGCTTATTAAAATGAATTAATTATGTGCTAAGATAACAGGCTTTAAAAACACAGTTAAAAAATTAAAATGTTGATGAGAAAACTCACTGGAATTCTACTCAGGTACAAATAGCCTTCCCCCTCCAATACTTAAAAAGGAAAAAGAAAAGAAAGAAAGAAAGAACCCACAGGTTTTCAAGACATGAACATTTGTCTCAGTTCACAGTCAAAGCAAACTATGAATCAAATCTGAACAGGAACTGGGTGGGAAGGTAGCGGTTCCCCTACCCAACCGCCACCACATACACACAATTGTCTTTCTACGCAAAGGCCAAGTGAAGCCATAATCTGGCATTTGGACTATCTAGGGCAATACCTACATCCAAAGTCCCGGATAACTGAATACCACGGTGGCAGTTTACAATAGTAGAATGGGATCATCTTGAGACCCACCAGACACCAGAGAACTTAAGTGGTTGAGGAAGCAAAAATGGGCTCAAAGTTAGGGCACTGGGACTCAGTAGATCATGGATTCCAAGGCCAGAAGGGACCATTGTGATCATCTAGTCTGGCCTCCTGAATAACACAGGCCACAGAAGTGCCCCCAGAAGATTCTTTTTTAACTAGAGCATATCTTTAAAAATATCCAATCTTTATTTTAAAATTGCCAGCAATGGAGAATCCACTTCAATCTTTGGCAAATTGTTCAAATAATTACCCTTGCTGTTAAAAATGTACTCCTTATTTCTGGTCTGAAATTGTCTAGCTTCAATTTCCAGCCATTCCATCTTGTTATACCTTTGTCTGCTAGACTGAAAAGCCCTCCATTATCCAATTTCTGTTCCCCATATAGGTATATATAGACCAGGGATCGGCAACATTTGGCATGCAGCCCACCAGGACAAGCACGCTGGTGGGCCAGGCTGGTTTGTTTACCTGCCACGTCCGCAGGTTCAGCCAATCGCTGCTCCCACTGGCTGTGGTTCACCGCTCCAGCCCAATGGGGGCTGTGGGAAGCGGCGGCCACCACATCCCTTGGCCCGCGCTGCTTCCTGCTGTCCCCATTGGCCTAGGACGGCAAACCCCAGCCAGTGGGAGCCGCGATCGGCCGAACCTGTGGACGTGGCAGGTAAACAAACCGGGCCGCGTGCCAAAGATTGCCGATCCCTGATATAGACTGTGCTCAAGTCACCCAGAAACCTTCTTTCTGTTAAGCTAAATAGATTGAGCTATAGGATGCAGCAAATCTACAGGTAAGCCTTGCTTGTGAGGAAAAAATCCTATGAAGCAAAGTCTGAGTGACACACATCAATGTCACCTATTGCATGGGACTCTCAATCTGGCCCCAAATATTTTAGGTCCCATTAAAGTTTTCTGCATCAACTCTGGTCTTGACCCTACAGTGGACCTCTGTACAGAGGTCTGTAGTACTGAACTGACTTGCAGGATCAGGGCCTATGTTTGTGACAGGTCTAAATAAATGTTGGTCTCACTGAAGTAAATAGGACTGCTAGCATAAGTAAGTGAAGCAGGATTTAGTCACAGGGATATTTTGATTTATGAGTATGTTGTGAAGTAACTCCATGCTAGTGCATGGCTTTGATTTTGAATAGAAATATGTACTCTTAGTAACCTCCAATTAACCCCTCCACAACATACCACGCGGTGTGCTTGTTAATTTTCCAGGCTCACTACAATGACTCTCTGTTTACCCTGACATTTTCTAAGGAGGTGGGATAAGATGCCAGGGCTGTTTGGGGGGCTGGAAAGTATTTCAGTCTCAACATTAGGTCAGCTTGAATTATTCTATATATGTGCTTTCAAAGATAACTGGTTATTCACCTAGCACTCAGGCTATAAGCTAAAATTTAAAGTAAAAATACTTTGTCCCTACCCTGCCTTTACACACAGAAAGCCCAGCCATTTTTTAACACGCTTAAACACACACATGCATTCCACACACTTTACCACAGGGGCAAAATGACCTGCCCACACATTTTTATTAATGTAGTCTTTATTGTTTCACACAAGATTTGTCTTTGTCCTTGGAAGTTTACATACAGACAATGGTCTCTTTTGAGACCAAAGGCCAATTCAACCCTTACTGGAGCGACTCAGATGATTCTGGTCGTATATAGCAAAACTTGTAAGTGGAATGAGCTTGCTGTTCCAACCGTGCTCTCTTTACTACCTTCATTAAAACCATGTCAGACATGCTATTAGACTCAAATGATATCTAATGGTAAATAACATGGAACAGATTTCCTTACTCATTTTCCCCTGCATTAATCCCTAAAAGGTGAGCCAAACGTTTTCCTCTGGTCAGGCTAGAAGGAGCCATGCTAACTTTCTTTCAGCTGGAAACTGAATGAGGCATTTCTTACAGCTGACCTTAATAGGAATGTGCCTTTGCACATCTTTTTGTTTAATATCCAATAGTGGCAGAGGCTGGGGACATACAGAGAAGTAATACAATACTGCCAACCTGAAGCATTCAAACATCATAAGTCAGGCCCCAAAGATTTTTTTTAAACAATACATTTTGGAATCTTATTTCCTTTCTGATTTCTGAGCCTTTAAGGTACATTGGGTTCATGTTGTCAAGATCATTTTCTAACCTTTATGGCTGCAGAGCTTACTCCCCCTCCCCTCCAAAGCATGCCAAGATTCCTACATATTCACATGATTCCATGAGCTGGGGTTTGGAAAAAAAACCCATCAAATACCACAAAACCTGCAATAAAATTGTAAGAGTTGGCCAGACCGGGTATATCTGTGCGTTCTATAAAATCTATTTTTCATTTTTCTGAAAAGAAAATGGAAGATTAGTTTGGACCAGGGAACTCTTTCATTTAGTTTTACCTAGTGCAGCTACTATATATTTGGAGCAAGAGTCCAATTTGCAGCAACAATGTGTATAAGATACACCAAATGCCCAATGACCTCATGTGGGATTCTGCTGACTGTTTAAGTCTCCTCTAGCATCTGCAAACAGACAGGACCAGTTCGACACTGGGTGTTTTCTACCTTTCCCCTTTCATTATCCCACTTGTGTTCCAGGCTTTGCAGAACTCAGCTAGAAGAGCTGGGATGAGCTAGTGCTGGATATAGATTTCTACATTCAAACAATGAAACAGATTGAATCCAAGTTCCCCCTACTACATTTTGCATCTTATTCACTCTGGGGAGCCTTCTTTTCTGTGGTTTCCAGGCCAACAAATTTCTTCTCACATGACATTCACAATATTATGCATGCTGGATGCATGCTACTTAGCAAGACAGGCAGAAAGGATGTTTGCTGTGGGGAGAAAAATAATAGACTAATAGAAAGAGCCTCAGCAAACGATTCTCTGTCTTATTTCTAATACAGAAAAGTGAAAACAGGAAATTTCAGGCCAATGTATGTGAATGATCCCTCCCTGTCCCCTTAGCATTTATTTCTCCAAACAGATTTGTTCATCCCCAGGTTGCTAGGCAACATGGCTGCTTCACATGCTTTAGGTCCTTTTAGTGCACAGCAAAATAATAGATATTCCAAGGAAAAAACTACACTGACAAGAATGGAGCATAAACTTTCTCTCTCTCTCTGGTGCTCAGTGTCTTTCATACTACACTAAATCTCATCTCACCATTTCGCACTAAAGCGAGCAGTGCTGTCCTTGCTTAGCCACAGTGCACATCTGGTAAGGCTCTTAGAAAGAGTATAAAAAGGAAAATCAATTAATGAACCATAATACTTTTCAACTGAAGAGACAGTAAATATTGTTTATGGACAAAATAGGACTTTACAAACAGGAAGTTATTGCTGCAAATATTTAAATCACGCATATGCCATAAGTTATTAATACAGCATCATTTGTATGCTGCAATGGCGTAGAATTAGTTTTCTTTACAACCTCTATTATCAAAGGCTTATAACTTGACCATAAAGTATAGTTGTGCCAGGCTGCAATTTAAACCATAAAGTATAGTTGCTCCTTCCGTGTCCCCACCCCCGATACATCCTCTAATTTTTTTTATTTCCTCAGGATTTAAAAAAAATATTTCAGCCTTCTTTCAAATATAAAAAAATATCCTGCTTCAGGATTTTTTTTACAAGATGTACCACTTCCCCAGCTGCTTACATTTTGTCCAGTAATTGATACAATGCAACCCAACTAGTTTGGGGGATCTTAAGAGAGTAAATGTCCAACATGTTTAGAATTATAATTTGGCTTGTATATGTAGGTGGTATTCTTCGGTTCAGGAAGGGTGAAATTCTTACCCCTTTTGCTGTTCTGAGAGATCAACTCCAACATTGTTTTCCTTAACTTTAATCAGTTAGGGCACCATCTTCAGATACTATACATTGGCAGAGCACTCATTGTCTTCACTAGAGCTACCCCAGTTTGCTCCAGCTGATGACTTGGCCCTTACTGTTTCTGGGCCTCAATTCTCATCGGTAAAATGGAAATAATTCTCTTTCTCCACAATTTCATCTGTCTCAGCTTGTTAAATAGTATGGTGTTTTGGACAAGTGGCAGCACTTGCTATAGGTTCAATCAGTCAATGTTTGTCTCAATGCAGCCAAAATCTCAGTTAGTGTCTGTAGGGAATACTGTTATTCAAAGAAATAAGTATTCCCTTCATGTATAAAGCTCACAGATGTGTGTGTATGTAGAGAGGGATAATATCGGAGTACATCTCTGCTGTGCAAATCCGATAACTATTTAGATTGAGCAAAGAATCCTGTGGCACTTTATAGACTAACAGACGTTTTAGAGCATGAGCTTTCGTGGGTGAATACCCACTTTGTCGGATGCAAGTAGTGGAAATTTCCAGGGACAGGAATATATATGCAAGCAAGAAGCAAGCTAGAGATAACGAGGTTAGTTCAATCAGGGAGGATGAGGCCCTGTTCTAGCAGTTGAGGTGTGAAAACCAAGGGAGGAGAAACTGGTTTTGTAGTTGGCAAGCCATTCACAGTCTTGGTTTAATCCAGGATTCTTTGCTGCTTTTACAGATCCAGACTAACCCGGCTACCCCTCTGATACTATTTAGATTGAAATCCTGTTATTAGGATTTTAGTATCCCTTTATTCCAAAACTTACTCAGTATTTAACTGGTTCAAACATTCCCACTTGGTTCGCAGTTTTTGTATCATTAAACGTATCAGCACAAATGCACCAAAGCAGAGTAATGTGTTAATGCACATTATGATAAAAATTAAGCAACTCTGAAGGAACAATCTGATCAGATAACTCGCAACAGCAGCAATGGCTGGATCATAGTAGACACTTTGTTCACCCTCATATAACCATATAATGACAAAAAGCAGGGGCTGGAGAAAGATGCAAGACATTTTGCTTATAGTTATAAAAATGATTTATTTTCCTTTCAGTTATATACAGTACTTCCGGGTCTAGGCGCAAAGGGAAGATCCAAAAGTACAGTATCAGCTGATGTCATGCTCACTCTTTGAATCAAAGCTATTCTCTTTAGCCTCAACATTCAGGAACATTGTAACAAATTTTGTATGTGTTGGGAGGAGACTAGGTTCTTAATTTGACAGTGCTTGAAACTGATGTGCTTATAGAGAAAATGAGTTCTCTCAAAAACCAGTCATTCATAACAATGGTGGAATCCATTCTGTGTTCCTGTGAGAGTGCGGTTTTAAGTGTTAAAAAATCTCAGTGGGGAAATGAGTTTTAGAGCTAATTTATGATGATTAGAGGATTAGCGGGATTAGGCTGAGGGAACTGTAATTTACAAAAAAAATAAAAAAATAAAAAAGTGCAATGTGCCTCATAAATATATCCCTTACAACAAAAGAACATTTACATTTTTTTTTAAATCCTATAAATTTTAATATGAAAAACCCCACCCCCACCAAGTATAAAATCCTGTATAATGGGTCAAACAATCTAAGGGAAGAAGATGATTCTCTGTTAAATTCTATAGGGATTTAGTTCCTACAGAAGTCTATGGTTTCATCCTGTGAATTCTATAGACTTTTTCATAAGAATGTTTTTTCTACATGCATCATCACAGCCATTCTGTTGTTCAAAAGCAGACAGGCAAGGGTCTCCTGACAGGTCACGGAAGTCATCAGAGGGGTCAGCTCTCTACCACAAAAATTAATCTAAAAGGTGCCGCTTCCCTACACCTTGACACCAGAGGACAGGACTGAGACCAGCAATTGGCTATATGGTAGATCAGTTTCCCTTTACTTATAGAGACAGAATATTTAAGTAGTGCATTCCTGTTTTGCAAACCATCTTCTGCATGTGTTGAACATTTGCCAAAGTTTGGTCACTGCAAAATTTCATGCCAATTAACAGTATTTTTGATGAAGGCCCCAATCTTTACTAACAAATATTCTTTTGAGACCCATTCACTTGTCAATCCAATCAAAGGGGAGTTCAGGGAAAAAAGTCAGTACTAACTGAGCACCCCCAAACCATACAGCTGTATTTTCATCTACAGAAATGGTTGCAAAAAGCAGCAGAGATTAAAACATGAAGGAACTTGGAATGGCAGTAGGATTGTCACAGGCACAAGGTCAAGAGCAGACATGTTTGCAGCAGCACCTCTATCTGATTAGTGGGTGGGTATTTATAGTAGCATCTGCAGCAAAGACAGCAAGCTACATAAGGCCTTGGGAACAGGAACTGATGGCACATCTAAAATAGCTTTCTAAGGGGGAAAAGGGGCAGCTGGTGAAAGTAACCCTAAAATCAGTGCGTCGGTGTGAGAAATAATGTCAGAAGCCTTTTCTGCCAGCAGCAACAGAGCTGTTAGGGTGCTATGTCCTGGGTTAACTCTAGAGAGACACTGTTGCACTGATTCCAAGTCCAGATTTACGGTTCAATCCCACAAGGTGCTGAGCACCCTGACTCTGACTCAGCAAATCTCTTAAGTGCACGAATAGTATCAGAAGTTGGAACTATGCATGTGTTTTGTGGGATAGGGGCCAGAGTATTTGGGACTTTGCAGGATTAAGCCCTTACTGAGCAAAATTAATTCTTATTTGCTTCATTAGAGTGACAATAGGAATAAATTAGACTGTTTTCTTTCACTGAGAAACTGTTCATGGATCTCAAAATCCAACTGTCCCTAAATAGTTGTCTCCACCCTCCTTTCTTCTTTTTCCACCTCAAATTTATGTAAACCATAGACCAAATTCTGCCCTTGCTTATTACATGCAATTACCTCATTGACTGGTGGGACTGCATGAACATAAAGCGTGGAGAGAATTGGATCTTGTGTGTCCTGTGATGTTGAACAATTGCTTCTAACCCTTTGGTCATGTGTTATTCAGTTCCATAGCACCTGGATGTGTTGGCAGGTCAGGTGGAAAATGGAGTACCATTGTAATGCTTTGACTAATGCTTTCAGTACCCTTCTAGGAGAAAATGCATATGAAAGCTGTGGGATTCTTTTAGCTCTGGTGTATACAGTAAAGAGTTTGCTCCTTTTCATCACATTCAGGCCCAAATTTTGATTCCATTGGAGTTGGCCACTGCCTTCAATGGGATCAGGATTGGTCCCAAGGTCAACCCTAGCTATTTAGAAGTTCACCTCTGTACAGATCCACCACTTCCCATTTAGAGGCAGTGTGGGGAGGGAAGAAATAAGCCTAGGCCCTGCCAGAACACCCTTCATGGGGTCAGGGATTCATAGCTGGAAGGATGGGAGGATGAAAGCTGGCAAGACATGAATTATTTTCCCCATGCAGCTTGTATTAACCCTTCCACAGCTTCTTTTGTGCCGTGGATTCCTCTCTCAAACACACACACCCCTTACAGGCAGAAGGAAGCAGGTTGCACTGTTCAAAGGAGCCTTTGTTTACCCAACCCTACATGATAGAGGGATTGTACCTCCTAAAACAGGAGGAAACAGTAGCACCTGATTAACTGATTCCATATTATTCGTTATTCTCTCTACCTGCCATGTCACCTCTTGTTCATCAATCTAAACTGAACAAATCTTTTCTGTCTCTTCTAGGGAAGCCTCTCCAATTTGTTGGCCAGTTTTGCTGCCCATCTATTTTATAATATAGTATGTTTTTTGAGAGAGGAGACCAGAATGGGAAATGAGGAAGTGTTTTATAGAATATCATCATCATATTTTCTGTGCTATTTTCTATCATTTCTTTAAATACTGTAACATGTTATGCTTTTTTAACTGGCACATCACAGTGAGTGGAGGGTTTCACTGAGCTCTCCACAGAAATGCATCTGAATAGTTCAAATTCTTTCTGCCAAGTCTCCATTACTATGTATTTATTGACATTGAATTTTATCTGCCAGAGTATTGTCCAGCCAACTACCTTGGTTAGGGACTCTCATATTTCTCACAGACTTCTCTATTCTTTAAGTATTATCTGCAAATTTTGCCATGTCATTGTTTGACCCTTTTCTGGATCATTAGAGCCCAGTCTTAATATAGAACACTAGTCAGTCCCCAAAATAAACCATCTGCCATATTGAAAGTTAGCCATATATTACTATTATTTTTCTGTCTACTAATAGGTTTCTAATCCATGACAGTATTTTACATCTTACCCCATTGACAGTTTAATTTTAACAGCCTCTCATGAGGAACTTTTGAAAAAGCCTCTTGCAAGTTGAATCAGTCATATCAACTGGTTCTCCATTATGTTAATGACACTTGCTCTAAGAATCCTAGGAGATCAGAAAGGCACGATTGTCCCAGTCCAGTGCCACTGAATAAGACTGAAAGTTTTGTTAGCAGCTCAGCCAATTCATGGACAATTTTGTTCACATGCTCAAAGAATTCTAATAGCTTAGACTGGGCATGATTGTTCTTTATAGAAGCCACATTGATTTAACATCCCTTTCATCCCTTGTTCAGCTTGGAGTTTTACTTTTCTGTTTATTATATTTTTGGTTTGTTTATTTATTTTATTTACTATATTTTACTTATTAAAGGCACAATCTGAAATCAATGGAAGGTTTCCCTGAGTTTTGGATCAGGGCCTAAATGCAAAAGCTGCAATTCCTGATTTCTTAGTCCTGCAGGAATTGAAATACCATGCCTGGAAGATGCGGTGCTTAGGAAAAGGATAAACACATACATTGAAGGAAATCAGAAGAAGTTTGACCTCAAATGTTTTTCTAAAATATTTCAAATATTTTCTTAAAATTTCACTCTTCATTAGTTTAGAGATTCCAATTTGTAATGTTTCCCTCAAAACTAAGAAGTTCCTTAAAATACATATGAATGTTATAATCATTGGTGTAACCAGCTATGGAACACAGGATCCTATGAATATATAGTATCAGAGGAGTAGCCGTGTTAGTCTGGATCTGTATAAAGCCACAAAAAGACCTTTGGCACCTTATAGGCTAACAGACGTATTGGAGCATAAGCTTTCGTGGGTGAATACCCACTTCATCAGATGAATGTACAATGTATTCACCCACGAAAGCATCCAATACGTCTGTTAGTCTATAAGGTGCCACAGGACTCTGTCGCTTTTTATGAATATATTCAATCTCATAAAAAGTCAAGGAAGGCCAGTAAACTTTGTAACGAATATATGCAAAAGAAAAAAATACACACAAAAAATTTAGCTAACAGATGAATGCTTATGTATTGCAGAGGGAAAGGCCAGAAAAAAGCTGCTAAAAATAATTAAAATGCTTGGAAGTCTGGACAAGCAGTTTAGCAGCCAAATCATTTTCCTGGCCTTAGAGATACACAGGCTCGGATATGGATTCCAGATTCTCTCTCTCAGCTAGTAGACAGTGAGCACATGTCAACGACAGTGGACAGTGTTCCTGTCATGGAGCCGGGGGAGGGAAGACTGGTGTTTATGCTTCCACAGCACTCCATGATTCCCGAAAGAAGACTGGCTGCCGCTAGCACTGTCATGTCCTCAGCCACCCCTGGCATCCTGGTTTACCAGTAAGACAAAAGGTTAGAGGCTGCTGAGCATTCTTTCAAGAATTTCATGTCTCAAACACAGGCCTGCACTGGGACTGGGACAAGGGAACATTAACAGGGGAAACTGGGGGAGGAAGGGCTTGAAAAGACAATTAAGAAAAAAAATTTCCAGAAAACAAGCCATGAGAATTTGACTCCTCTTGGCAACATCTAGACAGTCTCCAGCCATAAACCTAGTTTCGTTTCTTTACCCCCAAATAAGGAATTTTTGCTTACAAGTGACCCATACCCTCCTAAACAGGGACTGTTACTGCTATCGTCACTGTCATTGCAGTACATTAGGCACCTCTCAGTCAAGGGAGGGTAATGAGGATGTGTTAGGGCTTCCCATCATTCCTTGATGTAATTTTTTTATCCAATAACAGCTATAAACACTTCAGTGCATATTGTAGCAAGGTTGTCATTCAAGGGTCACGGACTTGATCATTGAGCTGTACACACAAAGAACAGGCATGACCCTTAAGCACTGAAATCCGATCACTGTCTGTCTGTCTACTTGCTACTCTCAGGCTTTGATCTTGCCATTGACAGCATGCAGGCAGACTGCTGTACCCAAATGGAGCCCTGATGAAATGGCTTTTGGACAAACTTCACAATACCCAGAAGCAAGAGCCACTAACTGTGGTGGGTAATGGATTCTACTGGTTATTTAAAAATAGCCATTTTTTCGACAGAATAAAAATGTACATGCATTTGACATTCTATATATCCAACTTAGGCCCTGGTGGTTTATCTGTATTTAGAATAGGCAGAGTTAGGCATGCTATTTATTAGTATTTCAGATTTAGACCGAGCTTATTTTAGAAATTATTTATGAATGGATCCTGAATTTCTTCTGATATATTTGTGATTTGTAAACATTCACCAAATAGACTGGATGATTAATTTCCACCCTAAAGATTATTCATGAAATATTTACTTCCACTGCTCACTATTTGTGTTGTGTGATTGGTCTCTTAAAAATCATGATATTGTTTTCGCTCCTTTATTGGATGACAGGCTTTTTAAATGAGAAAATACCAAATACTAGATCCTTGAAGATAATGGAGAACACTCCTCGTACTGTCTGCATTTTTGGATTAATAATCATTCATGCTAAAGTTTATGAAGCATTTAGAACTCAACATGTTCATAAATATCAAGCTGATGTCTTAACATTATGAAGAGATAACAGGACCTCAAAGATTAACTCAGCACTTGTATTCACAAAAGTATCCATCAGATTTTAAATTATTTAACTGTTGCTAATCAGTATCTAGGACCTGATCCTCTTCTGCCATACACCTTGTGTAGTTGTCATTGACAACTGTGCAGACATGAGTTTAAAAAACACTGTCGCCGGTGTAAGTGAATGGAGAATCTGAGGCCAGGTCTACACTACACACTTACATTGATATAACTATGTTGCTCAGGGGTGTGAAAAATCCACACCTCTGGGTGATAGTTATATCAATTTAACCCCTGTGTAGACAGTGATCTGTCTATAAGAGAGCTTCTCCCATAGACATAGCTACTGCCTCTCACAGAGATGGATTAACTACGTTGGCGGGAGAAGCTCTCCTGTCAGCATAGTAGCGTCTTCAGTAAAGTGGCACTGTACGTGTAAACAAGCTCTGAGTTGGCAGCAATCTACACTCACTTTCCATTCACTTTACAGAGGGGTAAATGACAACACAAAGGGTGAGGCAGTGGAGCATCTCACCAAAAGCATGTCCTGCTTCTACACATGCAGGGATTTTAAGGAGCATGGTGTTAGCTATTTTTGTCTATTTATTTCCTTTCAGAGAGCTCCCTTCATTGATCCCCTTCATGAAATATTATAAGAACAAGAAGCTGGGTTCCATCCAGATAGATCATGTTGTGCAAACAGGCATTCACTCTTCAACCAATCATTGAAAAAGCTACTGTTTGGCAAAAATCCATATTGACTGAGAAAATGTTTGATAGCGACCCCGAGGAATATCGCTAGAAGCTATGGGATACCAGACAAGCTGAACAACATAATAAGGAGTTTATATGATGGACGTAGATGTGCAGTAAGATCGGACAAAGGCCTAGGTAAGTGATTTCATATTGTGACTGGAGTTAGACAAGGGTGTGTGTTATCACAAATCCTCTATGCATTAGCAATAGACTGGGTGATGAAGTGAGCAACGAAAGCCTTCCAAGGGGAGTAGTGGGGGAAAAAGACATATCTGGCTTTAAGACTAAGCTTGATAATTTTATGGAGGGGATGGTATGATGGGGTAGCCTAATTTTGGCAATTAATTTGGCAGTTGATCTTTGATTATCAGCAGGTAAGTATGCCCAGTGGTCTGTGATGGGATGTTAGATGGGATGGGATCTGAGTTACTACAGAAAATTCTTTCCTGGGTGCTGGCTGGTGAGTCTTGCCCACATGCTCAGGGTTTAACTGATCGCCATATTTGGGGTCGGGAAGGAATTTTCCTCCAGGGCAGATTGGCAGAGGCCCTGGAGGTTTTTTGCCTTCCTCTTCAGCATGGGCACGGGTCACTTGCTGGAGGATTCTCTGCAGCTTGAGGTCTTCAAACCACAATTTGAGGACTTCAATAACTCAGACATAGGTTAGGGGTTTGTTATAGAAGTGGATGGGTGAGATTGTGTGGCCTGCATTGTGCAGGAGGTCAGACTAGATGATCATAATGGTCCCTTCTGACCTTAAAGTCTGAGTCTATGAAAGGCATCCTGGATGGTATAAAATAGCTTAGTGGAAGTGAGTTACACAACTTGGACTCTGCCGACGGCATTGCTTTACTAAGTATGATGTGGAATGGAATGGTTGCCCTTATCACAGCTGGAACAGGAATCAGAACAAATTGGACTGAAAATAAATGTAGAGAAAAAACAAGATTATGAAGGTAGGAAACTTCACAACAGATACAAAGGAATATGTGGATGGAAAAGAAATTGAACATGAAGAAGAGCTCTGCTATCTGACATTTGAAGATAGCTGTGACAAATATAGTCATATGAGATTAGGAAAAGCAAAAATCCTTTTTGGAGGGATGAACAATCTCTGGTCAAATAGAGGTCTCCACCCCAAACTAAAGGTCAGATTATACCATGTGATCGTACTGAGCACACTACTGTCCGGAGAAGAGACCTGGCTGATGTCAGTGGCTAACAAACAGGTAGGAAGCTGCCCATCACAGATGGCTGAGGAAGATACTACACATTTAATGGAAAGACAATGACAAATGTGAAAGTCAGGGAGCTTAGAGAGAAGGACATGCTAGAAAATAGCAATGAAGAAAGAAGATTCAGGTGGAAAATGGGAGACATGCTAAGCAAGCACTAAATTGGATACCCTAGGGGATGAAAGAAAGCACAGAAGGCCAAGGAAGAAGACACTGACAGAAAATATTGACTTTATTGCCATTACCTGGGAAGACATATCACAACTAATGAACAATTGAAATGAAGTACCCGATGTGTCAGCATTACAGAAAGAAAAAACAGTTACCCACCTTTTTCATAACTCTTGTTCTTCGAGATGTGTTGCTCATGTCCATTCCATTTTAGGTGTGTGCATGGATGTTGGAGATTTTTGCCTTAGCAGTATCCATAGGGTTAGCTGTGGCACCCCCTTTAGAGTTGCACTCATGCATTGGTATAACAGGCACCGCCAGCCCTACACCCTCTCAGTTCCTTCCTGCCGACAACTCCGACAGAGGAACAGGAGAACAAGTAATGGAATGGACATGAGCAACACATCTCAAAGAACAAGAGTTATGAAAAAGGTGGGTAACTTTTTATTTCTTCAAGTGCTTGCTCATGTCGATTTCATTCTAGGTTCACAAGCAGTATCAATGGAGGTGAGCTCAGAGTTCACGGTCTTGCAGCACTGCTCTGCCAAAGCCAGCTTTGTCTCGTGCTTGCTGGTTAAGTACATAATGAGATGTAAATGTGTTGACAGATGACCAGGTAGTGACTCTACAGATCTCTTGGATTGGTACCTGTGCCAGGAAGGCCGCTGACGACTCTTGTTCCCTAGTCAAGTGTGCTGTCACAATAGCCGGCAGAGGCACTTTTGCCAGCTTATAGCAGTAGCAGATGTAGGCCGTGATCCAGGACGAAATCCTCTGAGCAGACACTAGGTGACCTTTCATTCTGTCTGCCACCACAATGAACAACTGTGTTGACTTACAGAATGGCTTTGTTCTGTCTATATAGAACAGGGATGGGCAAACTACGGCCTGTGGGCCACACCTGGCCCGTCAGAACTTTTAATCTGGCCCTGGAGCTCCCTCCAGGGAGCAGGGTCGGGGACTTGCCCCATTCTGCGCGGTTCCTGGGAAGCAGCTGGCATGTCCCCCCTCTGGCTCCCAACCCCATGCCCCAGCCCTGATCCCCCTCCCACCCTCTGAACCCCTCAGTCCCATCCCAGAGCACCCTCTTGCACCCCAACCCCTTATCCCACACCCTCAGTCGGAGCCCTCACTCCCTACCACACTCCTACCTCCAATTTTGTGAGCATTCATGGTCCCCATAGAATTTCCATATCCAGATGTGGCCCTCAAGCCAAAAAGTTTGCCCATCCCTGATGTAGAAGGCCAGTGCCCTCCTGACATCCAGGGTGTGTAGCCTACGCTCCTTTCCAAAGCCTCATGCATCAGACGAGAAGACAGAATAAGTGTACATCCTGGCCAGTATGAAACTGGGAAACGATCTTGGGCAGAAACACTGGGTGTGGTCGCAGCTGGACCTTATCCTTGTAGAAGACCAAATAGGGCTGCTCTGAAGTAAGCATCCTGATCTTGGACACCCTGCAGGCTGATGTTATCACGACCAAGAACAAGACTTTCCAGGAGTGAAGCAGGAGAGAGCAGGAAACCAGAGGCTCAAAGGGAGGACCCATAAGCCTTGAAAGCACAAGATTCAGGTCCCAGGAGGGGATGGGATCCCGGACATGCAGTAGAGACATTCCAGACTTTTCAAAAAATGTGTCATCATGTCACAAGTGAAGATCCACCTGCCTTGGAATGGAGGCTGGAAAGCCAAGATAGCGGCCAGGTGGACCTTGATTGATGACAGGGACAAACCTTGGAGTTTGAGGTGCATCAGATAATCCAGGATCTCCTGCAGCAGGGCCTGCTCAGCCCGAATACACCATTCCAAGATCCAGCAGGTGAATCTTTTCCATTTGGCTAGGTAAGTCACTCTGGTGAAGCGTTTCCTGCTACCCAGCAAGACTTGCTGGACACAGGCCAAGCATGCCTGTCCGTCCATGCTTAGCCATGCAGTAGCCAAGTTGTCAAGTGCAGCACCGCCATGTTCAGACGCAAAAGGCTGCTGTGGTTCTGTGACAGCAGATCTGGCCAGAAGGGCATCTGCAGCAGCGCAGCTACCGAAAGGATCAGCAACATGCTAAACCGGTTATAGAGCCACACACAAGTACACCAAATAATGAGGTCAGGAAGCTTTGTTTTATATTAAAATAATGACCAGAAAAATCAATCGTTTACCAACAGCAAGAGAAAAAAGCCAAGATCCATTCTGCACTCATCTGCAATATAGCTCTGCAGTGATCACACCACACCGTGGGGAGAGCGACGACAGAATAGTTGTGATGGAATGGACATAGGTGATAGCTACAGGGACGGGTTATGGTTTATGGGGAACTAACGGAGGAAAGCTAATTAAGAAGAGACAAAAATATTCATTATTTACATGGATCATTTATAAATCGGGGTTTTACATGCTGTCAGGTTCACCAAGTAACCAACCAAAGTGTTTCCATCAGAGGTTAAAGTATAAAATTCAGCACAATGGGTTGTTTGTTGTAACATATGTAGTTGGCAATGCAATGATGAAGCATTATGCCCAGGCTAGGCTTTCTCCAGAAAATTCAAAGGTTATAGGTAGAAGGCAATTTTGTCTAAATCCTCTAGTCAGCTAGAAAAGGCTCTTCCAGTTCCATCCCAGCTCTGACAGGCATCCAAGAAGCATGGCAGAAGGGCTAGAAATTCAGCAGTCAGAAGCAGCATGGCAGCTTAAGGAAAGGGAGGCCTAGTGACACTTCATTTCATCTGATTTGTTTGTTCTGCTCCCCCTCTGTCAGTTACATTTATATTTGCACTGAAATGGGAAACTATGAATTGAACAATACAGCAATATGTGCAGATACAGAATATGTGCAAACACACCACTATCTATAATATAGTCCGAGTTATAATGAATCAGCCAGGCTGTGCCTTTGCAATTCCAGCAAGACATTAAATTTATAAAATGACAGAAGCACCCATGGGTGGAAGTGAACTTTCTGTTGCATTTAAGCAGTAATTTAATCTGACAGAAAATTGCTTGCAGGTCACATGATGTGCGATCAAACAACTGGGTCAGGATCATTTCTGTCTGTCTTTGTGCACCTCCAGAACCTTCAGACGTGATTATTTTAATCTCAGCATTGTTGTGCCTGATGATGTTAATCTCCAGTATAGTAAGCATCAATTAATGTAGAGCACATCCCTCATCATTATAGGACACTGGCTTCCCTTTGAGTTTAGACTGGTTTGATTTTTCCCAGGTTCACAACTCCAATTCTGAGCCAGTTTTAAAAAAAAAAATCACCGATAGTGTATGTCAGCTTCAGACTCAGCTCTGAAGCTTCTCTGTGCTTTAGCTGAGCACCACCCACACTGCACTGTTCAGAATGTCTATGACTTAATTTTAACCAGTGTTTGGCAGCAGCTGCATGAGCTTTGAATGACCTGTGAGCACAGTGGGCTGTGAAAGGCTGCCTCCAATCTTCACTGGCTTGAGGCTCACATCTCAGCTCTAATTATAGCAGCTCTCTCTAGAGCTAGTGGTCACGGAAAATGCTCACACCTTGTCAGGTTTTAGAAGAATCATTTATACCATGGAACAAGTCAAATTGATTTAGATGCCCCCCATGCATGACATTCAAACTGATAGATGCCATGGAAGTTACATGCCAGATGCTGACTGGAGTGAAATGATAAAAAGCAGGGAGAGATTTATTAGCAGGTATTAAATGTTATTATCAATATCGACCCTCATCTGGCATTTTCTTTGCTTTGCATCTGTTTGAACTGTGCCGCTCCTGCTCTGCTTAGTGCTGGATGTTGACCTTTCGTTGCAATGAGAAACAAACCCTGGGGCAAGAGAGGTACAAAATAAATGGACCAAATTAAAATCTGATGGACTGCTTGAGTTATAACCTCAAACTGCTAATGCCAATGTTATTCCTCACGAATCATTTCATTTCTCTACATTTCTTCCGTGTGAAATTGCCTTTACATATTGTAATACTGTAGTGTATCCACTGGCAACTTACACATTCTGCCTATATGAAGCATCCAAACTGACCATTACAGAACAAGTAATTTAATTCAGCTGGGATCTCAGTTAACCTGTTAAATTCCTTCCTTCCTTCCTTCCTGTTAAATTCCACATTATCCCCTCCCATCCTGACCTGACCCTGGAAAAAACCCAGAACTAATGTTCATGCATTAGGGATGAACCACGAGGGGGTTAGTTCAGAATGGATACTTCTGAATGCATCTAACTGGGTATCTATTCTCTTAGTAGAGCAACTATTTTTACCACCAGATCTGCCTCTGAACCAGTGGGTAAATACCATCTCGGTTGTCTTAATTCATACACAGATCACCTCCTCAAATCCCTATAACTTCCAGGAATTACTACAATCCCTCTGTCAGACAGCACTTATCAGCCGGTGTAGCCATAGCTTCATTCCTTGATGTGTCACTTTATAAAGACAGAGCACCAGATTCAATCTGGCATAATTGCATGCAGCGCAGCCTGAAGAGGTCTACATGATTATGCCATTCTTGTGCTGTAAACTCATATTTCTGCTCTGACCCTCGGGCTGCTTGTTGCAGGGGCCAGTTCCTCTAATGTAAGTTAGAGCAGCCCACAAAGGCCACTAGTTCAGCTAGGCATCAATCAAGGGCCTAATTTTAAGTCCCCATTGACTTCAGTAAGACACTCACGTGCTTAAACTAGGCTCTTGCTTAAGTACCTTGCTGAGTCAGGGTGAAAAGGAACACACATAGCATTATAGTTAATTCCCTAATGCAAGCTCTCCAACAAGCGCTGAGAAATCTCCTGCTGCAATAGCACTCCCAGAGGAACATCACATAGGCCAGCTCCCATGAAAATAATTGTAGTTGTGCTAAATAAATCCTCAGCCCAATTATGTTAACGAAGCAGCCAAGGGGTTGCATGTAGACAAATGCCGAAAAGGCCCAATTCCAACTCTCTTCCCTCAGCAGTACACCAGCAGCCCTCACCACAGCATTTTGAGAGTCTCCTGGCAGCACACTAGCTACTACCTAGCAGGCTCAAATCAGTCCTCTGGAGCCAAGGAAGAATTTCCTCAGTGGGATTTGAACCTTTGGATTCAAGAAAATTCTCCAACAGATCCGTGCATTTGAAATTTGATCATTCCTCTCACCTTGGGAGAGACATTTGCATAATGGAATACTTTCTATTTACATAACAGAATTTTTTCTTGTACATCAAGAGCCACCAGTGTGCTCAGTGCTGCACAGAAAGACATGATTCCTGACTCAAGGAGCTTGCCATACAGAAGACCAACAATGGCTTTCATCCTAAAGCAACTCACCACCTTATGCATGGTGAGATCCTTGGCACTCTTCAGGCCTTCTGGGTGCTTTGTGTGCTCCAGTGATGCAAAGCAGCTGGGAAGCTAGTGCTCATGGCTGTCTGGTTGTTGGAGGCAGAGCTAAGGGAAAGCAGGCATTCTTTCTTATAGGTTGTTGCAGTTAGTTACAACTTGCTCCAAGTGACAAATTTCACTCTGCCCTGTTCTCCCCCCACCCTCCCACACACAGACCCTTGCACCAGAGCAGCTGAGGATCTGGCCCTACAGACAGAGGAATGAATTCAGCCACCACTAAAATGTTACCATTTCTGGAATAGATCATGACAGCTCTTTAACAGACCACTGAGTCAATATGCAACTGTTCAGGACAAAAATGAAGGGTACAACATCCAACTGAAACTATACAGGGAACTTAGGTAGGCAGAATAGTTCCTCAAACCAAAATTTAGCCAGGACCCAGGTTAAATTGCCCTGAGATCATTCCAGATGTGGTTAGTAAATAGCACTTTACCAGACAATAGCCTCAGTAATATACTCCGAGGGAAGATGACCGTCTACTGAATCATTTTTGGCAGCACACTGAAGTTGTCCTTAGAGGATTCTCATCCAGATTCCAGCTATGCTGGATGGCACTTTGTAAAGAGAGTACTATTTATAGTATGTATTCACTTTCATATGAAGACTATTGGAAGACAAGGGTGATTTTCTGGCCATTCAAATGTACCAATTTAAGGCCAAAGGCTGCTAAAATTTGTAGTAGAAGACAGAAGAGCTAAGCCATCTTGCTGGAGGGAGAACCAACCATATTTTTTTTTAAATGTAAACAATATTCAGAGAAGAGCTGCAAGATTGAGTACAGGTGCAGCACAGAAATCACAGTGTTGGTCACCCTGTTTTTTAAGCTAACAATTGCATGACAAAAACAGCTTTTTCACACATCTATAAAAACAGTCAATAAGTCTCCGAACCCAAACTGAGAGAATTCATGAACGAGAAAGGACAGACACTTTGGAAGGCAGATGAGGTTAAAAGAATGGGAAGCAATCTAGAGGGACTGGAAAGTTTTGTCTACATGTGCCATAGTAAGGAGGACTTTGATGCCTTAACCTTGCACAGTTTCAGAGTGAAATCCTCGCCCATCCAAGTCAATGGAAGTTTTGCCATTGACTTCAATGTGTCCACTGAAATACACAGAGCTCAGCCTGATGCAGAGATAGTGGTTAAACAGGCACAACCCCAATATATAAATGTATTGGGAACACACATAAGTGGAAGCAACATTTGCCATTATACGGCTTAACTGGTTTTGTTATTTTAGGGTGCTCAGGATAAGCCAGCAGCTAAAAACATCCCACAGAACTAGCCTGTACTCAGTACAGCATTCAGCACCTCATGTGACCCTGGTATTATTAATGCCATGGGCATCTATTTTTACATAGGATAGTCACTAAGAAACCACTATATGAAACTGAAGATATTGCAGTGGTTCTACTGAAATATTGTCCTGATGAAGATCTAATTTTTTTTTTAAATCTCTCTGATCCCTCTAACACTAATCCCTCTATGTATAGTATCTATCTCTAGCCATACGACTGTATTCATCTATCCAACCTTTGAATTTTTGGAAGTTTTAGAATATTTGTATAGAGATCAAGCAATCTGGGGCATTGTTAGCTGGACTCAGTGAAGCACATTTTCAGGCTTAACTTTTTTCAAACAAAGATGTTTTCTCGTGAATATGCTATCGCACCGCTATATGTTTATGCAGTAGTTCCACTGCCTAGATAGCTCATTGCAATGTGTGGAGGTGAGATTTATACAGTTTTATGTGGAGTGGAACCTTATTATAGGCTATGTCTTTAGTGCAAAAAGGTGTGTTTTTATGTCAAGTTAGCAATCTCAATGTAAAACACACACTTTTTTGCAGTGAAGATAATATAATGTCCATTCTTTCCAAACAAACAGAGCTTCATAATGAACAGCAGCTCACTATAACTGGAATTATAACTGGCACATGGCAATGCATCAGAACAAAATGTGGGGTTTACAGTCCACTGCAGTATAAGCAGACTCCCACGGTATCAGAGTTCACACTAAATAGTTTCCAATGCCTACTTTGTGCATTGCTTTATCTTGCCATCTTTTAGTGGTTGGGTAAACCTCTAATGTCTGACAATAGAGACAAGTGAAGATGAGTAGGGTAGTTCCTTGTTAGAGATCCACTTAACTGCTATGTCTGGGCATTTAGTATATTTGACACTAAGATCGTGGCTCCACAGAACTGGGACTGATGAGGAAGCAGACTAACCCACAAGGAGCTCCTGGAGTCACAGCGCATCAGTCAAAGTCCACTAGTAGTTTATTCACATGGCTGGAAGACTTTTCGAATTCCATGAAATATCGACTGGCTCTTCATCTACAAGCAACATGGTACCAAGAAGCCTAGTGTGTAAGGAGATTTGGTGGGTGTGGGGACTGGACATATTTATCATTCAGTGAAGAAAATGTCAGCCCCCTCTTTATGCCACACGCCAAGCATGGTTGGAGAACTAAGTTCAGAGCTTCCCCATGCTATCCTGCCAATGGCTTCAAGCCAAAGAATAGCTAGCTGACTAGCGAGAGGTTGTTCCACTCTTATCAACTCAATCCAGGGCCCCTCCTCAGCAAGAGCTGACAATGGTGTTTAGAGATGCTTGCTGGTTCTGTAATGTTAAGGAGAAGCACTCTACAGCAAAATCATTTCACTTGGGATCTTAAATCAGACTTGATCCCTGGTCTTGAGGGATAACAGACAAATGCTATAACCCACCAAGATATTGAAAAGTTACAGCTTTTAATGGTTTCTAATAAGTGCATAGCTGCCACTGGGAATCCCCTATGCATGTCAGTTCTCTCAGCAGACCCATTCGTGAGATGACATACCATCAGTGCAACAGGTCAGTTTGTATTTCTCCTGTATCTCCTTTCTCCTACTTGAGTCACAGCCTTATGCTCTTGGTTCATTTTTCTTCTGTTCCGAGATGCTTCAATCTGTACTTTCACAATTTTCTAATGGTGCTTCATAGTCTACTGGCTTCATATTGCATGAGCCAAATCAATGAGGCTTCCTTGTCTTGATGATAGTCATGACAATTATCATTTACACTCATCAGCAGAGGAATGGTTTATGAACTGTAGAAGCCAGCCACAGCACTTCATCTCCACTGACTTAATAGTTCTTCCCCTGAATTTACAGAGAAACTAATGGCCTCATTAATCCTAATCTTTTCTTAATGTTTATATTATGTTTTTGGCACACAATGTTTATTTTGTACTTAATTGAATCTCCCTTTCCAACAGGTATACAGGGGACAGTAAGTATCTAACATGACATCAAATTCTACTTGCTCTTTGTATCAATAGTAGGAAGAGGCTAAAGTGGGGGAAAAGACTTGCTAAGCACATTTACTTTTCAGCTCTTTGTGGCAGCAATTCTGCTTAGTCACATTTGAAACTGTAGGGGGAAAAAAATCTTCCAACGTAAGTTAAAGAGAACTAACAAGCAGAATATACACAGCCAGAAAGGGACAAAAACATGACTCATATTAGCATTCATTAAGCTTTCATATTCAAAATAGCAAAATAATTTTGGTTTTAAAATATCCTCAAACCAAGAGCCACTTATTTGGATTCCTGCCCCACAGCTTTCAGAGTTGCTTTGTGTAAAAATGCAGGACAAGATTTTCAAAAGTGATTAGTAATTGTTTGTGTCTAAATTGAGACACTTTAAGGACCCTGGATTTTCAGAGGGTGGAGGTTACAGATGGGCACCCAAAATCACGAGTCACTTTGGAAAATCTGAGGTAGATAGGGAGCTCAGGGAGCAGGAGAGGAGTTAGCTGTTAACCAGCAGCCAGAACATACTTGCTAGCTGCAATTTTAAAGGACTACACTACAATATTGAGGGCACAAACAGAAAGTATGGATACTACCTGTGGGCTAAGCAACAGTAGAGATCCCAGGAGAAGGGCTAATGTGCAGCGTAATCGCTCAGAAATGTAGCAGAGCAGTGAAAGAGACATGCTCTATTTGTTCAGGTAGATGTCACTGCTTTCTCTAAAAAAAAAAAAAAACACAACAAGGAGTCCAGTGGCACCTAAAAGACTAACAGATTTGTTTGGGCATAAGATTTCATGGGTAAAAACCCTCACTTCTTCACTTCTGAAGTGAGTGAGGTTTTTCACCCACGAAATCTTATGCCCAAATAAATCTGTCAGTCTTCCAGGTGCCACCGGACTCCTCGTTGTTTTTGTTGA
Source organism: Mauremys reevesii (assembly GCF_016161935.1). Taxonomy (NCBI): domain Eukaryota; kingdom Metazoa; phylum Chordata; order Testudines; family Geoemydidae; genus Mauremys; species Mauremys reevesii. The sequence goes on from NC_052629.1 coordinate 87,242,147, forward strand.
TACAGACTAACACGGCTACCCCCTGATACTTGACTGCTTTCTCTGGGACTGGTCACTGTCTGGGATGGTACACTGGACTACATGGATCATGAATCTGTTTCAGAATGGCAATTCCTATGTTCCTATGACTGCACTGATGTTGGCTGAAGCACAGAAGAGAATACAGGATATTACTAGGGTCCCAAGCAGTTACTTGGGACCACTCTTTCATTCCTTGTAAACTGGTAAAAGAAAGTGCCATAAGGTATTAAGACAAAAATGCTGTCATTTTATCTATCCTGCAGTAAGCAATCTGTATGAAAGCATTAACGAAGTATCTGTCACTGTCAAAGTGGTTATTATACCCTGCAGGATCAATACAAACATGAGAGCTCCAGCCTTAAATCTATGGGGGAAAAGGACCCAGTACAATGGTGTTACACTGAGGCTTTCCTAAAAGAATAAACTGACACAGAAAAATGATAAAAGATAAAAACACCCTATTATCCATAGGTGAACACTTTTCACAAAGCACTCACTGTACATTTGACCTCTCCATTCTTGTCCTCAAAGAAAATCTGCGTATCACTTTCAAAAGACAAGTCGGGGAACTTAAATTCATAACTCTGCTAGACACCAAAAATCATGGACTTATTAAAGACACTGGATTTCATAGATCATTACAACAATCTGTAACCCACTACCCTCCTTTGTCCTAGGACTGTAGAGGTGTTAACGGCCCACTTCACCTGGAAGGAAATAACATGTTTCAAGAGAACATTATATCTGCCTCCCTTGACCTGAGGAAGCGCTGTGTAGCTCAAAAGCTTTTCTGTCTCACCAACAGAAGTCGGTCCAATAAATGATATTATCTCATCCACTTTGTCTTCCTAAAAGACTGGTTCTCTCAAAACTGCATCCAAGTCAAGATCGGAGAAATTAAACAAAGCAGCGGAGCATATGCAATGGCAGAGCTTTAAAATATTGGCTTTACCCATTTAAGTGATTTGGACTGAAGAAGTGCTTTGAATGATGGCAATCATGTTTAGCTCTGCAACAGCTACTGAAATCATGTCTACAACATCCAAAGCTGCAGTACCAGGGGGCATTAAAAGCTACAAGGCAATAGTTTGAGGATTTGATTGCTGTAGCTGTGCGTCTTAATAGGGTGCTGGGGGTGAGAATAAATAAGAATGTTAGAAAGTACAACTATTTTTGCTTTGCTTTTCTTCCTCCTGGAGGTGAAAGAACAACAAAGTTAATGCTGAACTGTGGCTTAAAGACAAACTGAGCATTACCTTTCTGTGGCACAGCCTTTATTATAACCTGACCTGTCACCTAGACACTATAGACGCCATGCAAAACAACTGGAAAATCAAATTATGCTTCTTTACCAATATTGTATGTGAACTGTAAAGCTGATACAGCCTTTACCATGGAGAAACTAAGGTTTCCAAAATAAAGTGTGTAGAAGCAGCAGGTAAGCCATTCAGAACTTGTGGGGTTGCCATCTGTTGCAGAGCACTTTACAACAGGTCCAGTGGGCGGATCAGAGTCTACACTATTTGTTTTTAATACACAAATTGAAAGATTCATACAAATGTAAAGATGCAGTACACAGAAACCAGAAACATAACAATTTCTAGCTGCATATGTCCTATACCCACTCCTTCAGCTTCAGAGGACAAAGTTTCCAACAGCACAAATGAGGAGGATACAAAACCACATAGGATTTTTTTTCACAGATATGTTAAGAATCAAATGATTAGGTGGCTCCTAATTTAACATACAGCTTCTAAAGATCAAAGGTTAATGACATTGTGTCAGCAAACAAGCAAATTACAATCCTCTGCCTGCAATATACTAGATCTTCTCAGACGTGTTATAACTTTAAAAAACGCTGCTAATTCTCACAGTATTAATACTTTCCAGGTTACTAGTCAAATGAGTGCTCAAAGGAGTGTTTGCATGAGTGTCTCTCTCCACAGAGATGCATGCATATATGGTGTATATATATATATATATATATATATATGTATGTAAATGTAAATGTAAATGTAAATGTTAATACCCTCTCCAACATTAAAGTTGTTGAGCTGGAATAGCAAATAAATGCTGAGAAGGACACTAACCAGCTCAGATAATTGTACATGGGAGACAAAGCTTTTCACTGCTAGTTTACTGGTCCAAATCAGCAATGTCTGAAATTACTATCCACTCCAGTGGTTGCTTTTGAATGCTAGCTGGTGGCTGGGGAGTGCATGTGAAGTGACTTGATGAGCATAAACTGGTTCCCAGAGGATGTGGTGTTAGTAACATTACATTTTACTGCTGTTGAAAAATAAAGCTTACAGCCCTCCCCAAACTAGCAACATAATATTTGCTTCCCTGCTTTTCACTACTGCTGTAGGTGCCTGCAGTCTCTCACATTTCCAGAATCAGATCAATACCACAAGAGCTCACATAACACCATTCTGCCTCCTAGCGAGTCTGGCCAATGAAAGCAAAGAGAGGTGCAATAGACATCACAATTAATTATATTTTTTACTACAAAAGCATATTAAAGAGGAGGAATTAAATGAGGTACATCTGGGGCTGCCATTGAACTTTAAATCCTAGGGCTGTGTTCAACATGTCTCTCTGTCTCATTTCCTAATCAATCAGTGGGGATACAACTTCCCTACCTCACCAAGCCAAAGCTGTTAAATTCAACATAAAGAAGAGAAATTCATCAATGTTTATGATGCACTCAGGCACCATGGTTCCAAGGCCATAGGAAAGCCTATAAATAATTATATTATCAAGAAATACCATGAAGAAATGTAATCTGTTCTCTCCATACATTATACAAAAAAATCTACGTTCAACTGAAAAATAGTTATTGAAACATACAAAGAATACTGAGAAAAGGAAGAGCTCTGGGAACTATGAAAAAAGGAGTAAAAAAAAATTCAAGATGAACAGGCAAGGTAAACTGGACAACCTCTTTTTGTTGTTACTTCTAAGCATGCTCTCAGTGTTTGCTGTTGCAGTAATTACACCACAGTTTGCCCATCCATGGTCTCAAGCGGGGACAGTGAATTATCTAAGATACTGCAAGGAGGCTGTTTTAAGCAAAATAACTAAAGTGCTTGAAAGATGATGCAGTATGTGAAAAGTTTACAAGGAAGGGTCTGATCTTTTCCAGTCCCTCCCCTGGAATAAAGAAAATCTCATTTTCTTAATTTTTCAAACCAGCCTACACCCACATTTCTAGACATTTGATACAGAAAGAGCAAATTTACAGATGATCAGCATCTGTCTTTGATTAAATTGCTCAGACAGCCTGGTATACATCGTCAGCATGTAATATAGTACAGGTAGGAATGTAGCCTTGTGGCTGGAATAGCGAATTAAAGTCAGAACTCCTAGGTCCTAAGGAGAGCAGACCTGACCTGACCCAACCCGAGCAGGTCAAATTGTTTTTCAACTTGTACCTGGCACCTGTAGTTGAGTGCTGTCAGGTTTGGGTCAGGTTTCAGGGCTCTAATTCAGGCCCAGATTAGCCAGTGTGCACTCAGTGCACTTGCACAGGGCCCCCAACCACTGGATTTGGGTGGGTGGCATTAAAATTGGCCAAACATGAGTGGTGTTGCCACCTGCCTTGCTCACTCAAATCTGGCCTGCACTGTGTGGGCAATGGAAGTGAGCAGAAGCGCTGGACATCTGGAATTGGGATGAACTGCTGGACGGCCACGATTGGAAGGATCGGCCCTAGTCCAGGACAGGAGCAGAGTGCTGAGCTGGGGATGCTGATGAGTGGCCAGGAAGGTCCTGGGAATAGTGGGTGAGAGGCAGAGGCAAGTGACCGGTGGACTATGGGGAATGTTGGGATCTACGGAATAAGGGGGGGGGGGATGAGTGATAGATGTAGACTGTGGGTGGAATAGGGGGTATCGAGGGACAGGGTTGGGATGTTTGTCAGTGGTGAAGCCAGATAAACATGCATTGGGCTTAGTTTATTTCATTATTTTTAACTGGTTATCATAATATGACAATATGCCTTTGACAAGAAACAAACATCCCTCATAAACATAATCACAGTATCGATTATTTTTATTGCATCCCACATTAGCCACTCACAGTGTTGGCAGGTATGGAATTTTCTGTTCTCTACAGAAAGAACAAGCCCGAGTACCTCTTGTCTGGCTTCTCTGTCTTTTCCAGTCTGAGATGTTTATTTGTTACTCTATCCATATTCTCCTGGGGGGTCACCTCTCCATACTAGCCCTTTAAGAGATTTCTATCTTTTAACAATTAAATAATTGAAGCCTGCAGGTCTGTTCTTGAAGTTTTAATTCATTTACTATGTGCCTGCTCTTTGCATTGGTAGCAGACTTCACTTTAGGCCCAATCTTAAAAAAAAAAAAAGCAGGCCCCAAGTTCCCAATTAGAGTGTACTCACTGGGTGTCAAGCTCTTGAAAACTCGGCCATAAATTTCACATTGGTAGCTACTGAGTCATGAGCAATCTTGAAAATCTGGGCCTTATTTTGGTATCTGAATGGGAGCTTAGTATTTTTGAGAAACTGGCCCCTGGTGAGAGAGCTGAGTACTTGAAAATTTGGTCCTGGGCTATTTTGAAAAGTTGCTCTCTCATGTCTGTCTCATTAGTGTGTTGCGCAAGTTTCCTTTCCATGCTCAGCACAGAAGCTGGACACCTCTTCATTCCAACTTGAAAAACAGCATTTTAGACTTGAAGACATCCCAATTTCCTGACATTCATGGACAGGTGAAGATGAAAAGCTAGAAAGCAACCTCCTGTAGGGACAATCAGAAGTACACAGAGCCTAAGGGAGATCACTTAGTAGGCAGGGCAGTTACTCCAAAAGCAGTAGAGAATATGCAGAGATAAATAAGGTAGCCAAGCAGCAGATTTGCTACACTGAGCATCCTCTCTTCAGTGGATTTACCTGAAAAGCTAATTGTTTTTTTATTGCTCCCAATCTTGACAATTAATGAGTGTGAGATGAAACTGCTAATATTTGTAGCATGTAGTGAGAATCTGTGAAAAGGGGGAAGTGATAACCAAAAGGTCCAGGTTACTAATGCAATGGTGATGAAAGTGCAAAACTAGGCCATGGGACGAATGATTTATAGGGAAGAGCAGGGAAAGAAGAGTTATCCTAAAAAACCATTAAAATGCCCGAGGAGTCTTCGTGGAGGACTCTTGTAAAATCTCTGTGAGATAACATGATACACATGGGTAATAAAGGCAGCAGAATAGCTGAGAATAGATGGCAAAACAGAAGAAACTGACTGAACTAAAAGAGAAAATACTTCTGCTTGTTGTTTTGTATAGCTATAAAAGGACACCATTTAGTCAACTCCAGTGTGCCAAAGGTCATTCCTTCAAGTGCACAACATTGATAATCTTGTAATGTGGGCATCTGCTGGTTTTTTGCTTGCCATTGCTTCTCCTGAGGATTATGGAAGAAACGTTCACTCACTTTGTAGCAGTCCTTGCTAAAGGCAGCCATACTGGTACATACTACTAGTCCCTCTCAAATGTAACTAATTTTATGCAACATGAATGCACCATACATTTTCTTTGTTTCTGTCTTATATGCGGCCTGCAAATCAAGCATCAAATCAGAGTCCTTATTTATTCTTCTAGTGGATTTTCCTAGGCCAGGTCCATTTGTGTTCATAATGGGACCAATAAACTCAGGTTTGCCAAATGTGAAGAGAGCTGAAAATAAGCAACTCACTGTCAGCACTCACTGCCTAGTACAACAGTAAAAGAGCAGATCTAGGATTTTGGTATGGAGTGGGTGGGTTCAATATGCAAATAAGTAGCATTATGCAAATAAGTGTTATGAAAACTACTTACATCTTTGTGACAGATAGTGATGGGCATCATATTTAATGCTTTAAACAAGCAACAAATTTCAGGATCCTGGCTGATTTGCAAAGCAGTCAGCTGAATTTTCTATCTGCTTGCTAGTGTCTTGGGCTAATTATCCCCCTTCTCCACCCGCACACCCACACCCACACCAACAGTATCTGCTCAGATTGCAATGAATAAACACCAAACCTAGCCTTTTCTAACAAACCTCAGTGCTTGTAGCATGCCAATAGTTTTTCAGGTATGGTTTTCTATTAATATTGGTGGCACTACTGCTTAATTGGAGATTTGTATAAGGTTGACACTATAACTGATAAGCAATGGAAGCTGTCAAAATATAGCATGTACATATGCTCTTTGTAGGTATTGAAGGATACCTGATCCCTGCAGCATGTGATAAGAGGACTAGGAGTCAGGAAACCTGGATTCTATTTATTGCTCTACCATAGTTGTTGGGCAAGTTACTTCACCTATTTCTACTTCAGTTTCCCCAACTGTAAAATGGGTATAATACCCCACAATGAGTTTGTTTATTTTTTGTAAAGTACTTCCAGGTGCTCACGTGGAAGGAGCTACAGAAATTATACAACAGATTTCAGCTCAAAGTGTAGTCAAATATAAAATATGGGTGACATAGAAACACATTTCCTAATTTGAACCTGTGTGTAGTACATTTTAGATACCTACATTATTTGTGGAGGTGGGCAAACCAATGAGATTTTGCCAAACCTATTTTGAGTCTGCAAAACAAATGCTCAAGTTTGCAAGATCCTCATATGTGTCTAAGAGCATATGTGTCTACCCTGCCCCACAATTCAGATCGCAGAAGTGTGAACTGCCATGCACACCAAAGTGATGCACTGTAACTCCCTCATGTGGATGCTGCAGGTGCAAACTAAAAGGGCTCCAATTCACATTAATGTAGTCCTATTTGAAGAGTCTGGAGGCCTCATTTTTTGGTGATTTAATTTTCCCCATTTTCTGCTTCTTTTTTCTCCATTCTCTCCTACTTTGAACATCTACCTGATAACATCAGACTCCAGCCTCCAAGCCACTCCATTCCAGCAGGCTCAAATTAGGCAAAATGGGTTCTGGCATCCCTAATTACCTCATGTAAAAAACATACAAAAATGTGTGTTCAATGTGTCTAGACTTTGAACACAGGAGTGTCAGGATGGATACAGAATATGAAATGGAAGGAACACAGTGTAGGTTGCAAGTTGCTAAGTGACACTTAGCAACACCCTGCACTGATGTCGCACAAATCATGACCTTAGCATCAGTCAACACCATTCACACAGATGCTGCATATAGATCTGATGTGGCAGAATAAAAACCATCATTACCATTTTGTGCTGGCATGGGCACACAAGAGTAGATACTCTTTAACACCACTTCAATTGGGACAAAGACTATGCCTGTCTTTTTGTAAGCACTAGGAGCATGTATGTCAATAAAATTAATAAATACCATTAAAATGATAAGTTTTGACCTGCAGTAGAGATGAAGGCACAGTTAGGCAAGAATTTAGTAATTAGGACCCACTCAAGCACATTTGCAATGACGAACATTGGAATCTGAATCTTTGAGGAGGAAAGTGACTTTCAGATAAATAGTTTTTTCCTATCTCTACTAATCTTTGCTTCCCATATTGCAGCTATTTCCCTGTTAATATATAGTTTAACTTTCAATTATGTTTATGAAAATACTGAATCACATACTAAGTGTCCACTAGTTTTATAGACTTTTTTCATAGTTTCTTTCTTCAGTGATTAGCAAGGATAGGTGAAATCACTTGGATGACATAAAACCCACCTTGAAACTTTGCTGGTAACAGCAACAGGATCTGGTTTGATTAGGTTCTAAAATGTTTGGTAAAACTTAAAAAAAAAAGCCTTTCTTCAGCATGTCTCCAGTTCCTACATTTAGGAGCAGACACATCAAAATACTCATTGCAGCTATTCTGAAAGTATTTCCAACTGGAGATACACTGGTAGTACACAAAATTTGATAGTTTGTGGCTAAACTAAATAAGAATTGCAGGGAGCTAGGCTTAGGGTTTGCATCATTCAGGATCATTTCCTATAGTATGTATATAACAGAATGGAGTAGATACTCAAGTTGAGCCTGAAACACCTGAAAAGAGCTTCATTTTTGAAGTGTTGAGCACTAGGCATTTGAAAATCAAGCCTGTTTAAGGTATCTCCAGTTGGGTTCCCAAAACTTTTGCAAATAGGTGCCTACTATAAATTGCTTTTTTTCTACTCCAAAACCATCACCACCACACAATGCTTAAAGCCATGCAAGAAAACATTGTTTGATTGAAAAAGCGTTAACAAGTTTCAGACAAGGCTCTGACCCTTCTGAATGTTTCTTATGGCCAGTCTATGAAGCAACACTTGCAAAACCCCTGCAAGAGAACCCATTGTTAACTCTTGCAACTGCAGGAGGAGAATTAAACAGGAAGCTGCTTATCAGAAGAAAGGGTCAGAAAAGCAAAATACGGCTGTTCTCAAATATAAAACACTGGATACAAATAAAATCAGAGAATAGCAAGAAGTCCCCTTCTCAAAAGCATTTTCTAAATACTCTGGGCCAGATCCTCAGCTGAGGTAAGTTGGTGTTGTCCCTGCCTGCAGGTATATGGGATCTTGGGGAGCAATTACCACACAGGTGGGGTGCCAATTAATTTCTTTATTAAAGGAAAAAAGGAAGTGGTGGGAATTTAACAATGAAATACGATGGGATGGGGTGAATAGGGTGTTTACAATAGACAATGATGGAGGGGGTCTTCTTATTGAAGAGCGTAGGGAGTTCAAACAGGTACAGTAAGTGGGATTCAGCACAATGGGATACAGTACAGTCAATAAGCAACTCAACTTTATATAGGAACAACTTTAGATACAGTGTGGAATGCAAAATGTACCCAAAAGAAATGCAAAGTAAAATGGTAGCTTCAATGCAAATACAAAGTATATCAGAAAAGTGGAGGCAACCAATGGGGTGTTATAACCACAAGTAAAATGTGAATCACAGTGCAATGACACAATATGGGTGATAAGTGAAATTATGCAATGTAACAGTATAAAAGAAAATTAATGACTTAATTTGTGAGGCTGTGATAGCAGATAATCTGCAAGAGTGTACCTAAAGGCTGGGTCGAGAAACAGGAGTGGGGAGGGGAGTGAATGATCAGTGGCAACTGATGAGAGGAGAGTGCAGCTGCAAGCAGCGAGAGACTCTGAAGCCCCGTGGAGTGAAGCCCAGAGCAGTCTTCAGGAGCTTGCGGGCTGGACGTACGGGAGACAAGAGCAGCTGGAGCGCACTTAAGGGGAGTCTGGGAGCAGCAAGAGGGGAGGGCGCTGAACGTGCAAGTGATGGGAAGGCACGTGGAGAATGGGGGAAGACGGCTGAGGGAAGAAAAAGGTTGCAGCAGCGGAGAGCACTTCAGGGAAGCTGCAGAGCAGCGGGGTGAAGACAAACGAAGCAGTGTGATGGTGATCTTCGGTAGGGGAGGGGCAGCGGAGAAGTGTAAAGAAGGGCTAGAGGGAGGTTTAAGCAACAAGCGGACACCCCCAAAAAAAGGAAAGAAGCGGCAAAGGGTTTGGGAAGTTCAGGGAGAGTGAGAAACGGGGGAAAAAGCAGCAAAGGGTTACAACAGGGAGACATGGAGAAGTACACAGAGGGGGAGATTGGAGCGGGGGAAAATAGACACGGGAAAGTTCAGGGAGAGATCGGGAAAGCGGGAAGACGAATTCAAACAGCAAAAACTTTATCTATTGTCTAACTTAATCAAACTTATATAAAATGACAAGCAGCTTATACAAAGTAACAAAACAGGTACAGAATACAACCAGGCAATGGCTTTTTAAAATCTCTCTTAACCAACGACTAGGCAAAACAACAAATATCACAATTCTAAGCAAAACTATAACAAGCAACTATACGGAGCAACAAAACAGCAAACTATAGCAAGGCAGGTGAAACTTACAAGCGCTACAATCTTAGCAAACTATGACTTATTAGACTAAAAAGCAAAACCTATGGTGCACCTTATGCTATGGGGAAGTTACAGAGGGCAGAGTGGTATGTGCCCAGGATACAGCTCCCAAGGCAGCCCCCAAGGAAGCCAAGGGATGGTGTCTGCAGCAGTGGATACAGCTGAAAGCAGTGAGCCCGAAGCAAAGCCCACTGGAGCAGAGCTTAGCAGCGGCACAAACTTATTTTTAGCGGCAAAGCGCCGCGGAGTTTAAGAGAGGTTTTAAGACACAGACCAAGGTTTAGCTTGAGTCTGTGTGCTGGGGAAACAGAGCCAGCAGCTAAAATAATAAAATAAAAGTATAGAAAGTTTCACAGAGGGATTCTTACCAGTCCCCAAGGCAGCAGCAAAGGCAGAAGCAGCAACAACATCAGAAGAAGCAAGGAGGGCTCGGTATGGTCTTGATAATCAGGAGGTCTCAGGCAGCAATTTGTTCTTCGTGGGAAGGGTTTTTTTTCCCCCAAAAACGGGGGTACGCTCAAAAATAAAATGAGAGCGGAGAAAGGACCCCCCAGAACCCCTGGCTGATCAGACCAGGCAGCAATGCAGGAACCTCTCTGATGTTTGTTTCAAAATGCCTGTTTTTTAAAAGACAAACTCAGGCAGTTTCCCGCCAGTAATCCTGATAGGCTCCCTCTGTCACAGGGAAAAACTGCAGGTGAGCACAGAGACGTGCCTGGGCAGAGTCCTGGACAATAGGTGTGAGTTCACACCTCAGGACTCAAAAGCACATGAGGCCTATGGCTCATGCCCAGGATCTCAAAAACACATTAGGTCTTGCAGCTCTGGACATTGCCTACCCTACACAAAGCCCAGGTTCAACAAGGTGATAACAGGACCAACCCTTTTAACAGGGCAGTGGTCCCACTTAGCACGCAGCACAGCACAAGTGGCCCTCCCTTTGAGAAGGGCAGCGGCCCTGGTAAACAACTTAACAGCCAGGGAGGGGCGGCCACAGGAGGAGAACAAAAACAAAATGGAGTAAGGGGACAGCTGTAAGAAACAAAATGGAATAGGGGGATAGCTGTAACAGACAGGTGTCACTCCTTTGAAGGCAATGGACTGATGAGGATTTACACCAATGGAGGGTCTTGCCCCTTGTGACTTTTTTCCTGGCTCACCCTCCTTCATATTTACTCTCTTTCCTAAAAGATGTTCACTCACTTGGTTTATTTCATCTCTGCTTTAACAAGTCCTCTTCGTGTGCATAGCAAAAAGGAGAATGGCCCCATCCAAGGGAATGCAGGGGGGGGGGAAGGAGGGGTATGTTAGCATGAGTTCAAATCTCATTATTTGTTCCCTAAATACTTTATGCACTTCCTAGTGAGCCCTATGGAAATTCCACAGCAGACTGTGTGCAATCTGTTTTAGTAATAATCCCCATACATTTTTTCTGAACATCCACAGTGTTCTAAGCCTAGAGAATGTTTTCTTGGTAGGCTGTCCACCTCTGGCTCTCTGTTGTGAATCAGGTTCTCTTTAATTTACATGCACATCCTCTTGTTCTGTTTAGCCACTTTGGGCTAAAAATAGTCATTCAAGTTGACATTTTCTAAGTCGTTCAAGTTTTCAAGACGGTCAATTAAACCTCCTCTTAAGAGTCTTATTCAGTGGCTCAGGGGTTTGAGCTTGTCCTCATACTAGTCTGTTAGTCTTAGTGGATATTTATTATTTGTATTGGTGGCCCATTTGTAGCCTTATGGTGAAGGGTCTTTCAGTATCTACATTCTCTGCCCCTAGGCAGACTCACATCTGTAAGTGAGCTAAAAATATATAGTCTTGATGGACTTCATTTTTTTTTTATAAATTTGCCATTTGAAGCATGTAAAAGACTAAACAGCTCATTGAAAGTGATTTTTTATTCACTCTTATGAAAAGTGACATGGAATCTTTAATGAGCATAATTTGTTAGGACCATGAATACTCAAGCTGTCTGAGAGACAGCTCCTGCAGCAGCACAGAGCCTGATGCCTAGTAGCACAAATGCTAACTATCATGAATGGTTTTGTAGTGCTCCACTAACTTAAAAATGTTATAGTTTTCACAGCAGGTGTTAATATACAGCTGATACTTCCATACAGAATTGTATTGCTGTTTTGATGTTATAGATCTTCATGTGCACACATACCATTGTTAATACTAATTCATAGCCTCTAGCACAGAATATATTACAGGTCTGTCTCATCTTACGCAGGGGTTCCGTTCCGCGGTTAGCGCGTAAAGCGAAAACCGCGTATAGTCAAAATTACATTGAGTTGAATAGCGGGCAGAATCTCCCACACTACAGAAACAATATTTAAATTGTTATTTTTCTCTTTTTTTTGTTTTTGCCAACCGCATAAAGCTGAAATTGCGCATATTAAATGTGTGTAAGTTGCGACAGACCTATATTAACCACAATAGATAGAGCAGCACACACTGTAACAAGGAATGTGAACAGTGCAAGACACAAGTGAACACAATGAAAGCAAACAACCCCCCCCCACACACACACACTTAAACACAACAATAGAATCTGAACAGTGCTAATAATTGCCTATTACTGCCAGAACAGAAAAAGCCACATCTTAATAGTGCTAATGATGTAATAGGAGATAGTAACATTCTAGACTAGTGGCGTATTAGAGTTTGGGTTATCAGTGGTTCCTACTCAGTTTGATTCCTAGCCAAAGTGAAGGCTTGGGAAGGAGTAGGCTAATAGAACTATTAATTACTTTGCATTTCCATTAGAATCATAGAATATCAGGGTTGGAAGGGACTTCAGAAGGTCATCTAGTCCAACAGCAAAACATCAATTAAGCCCTACAATGCTCTTCTGAGGAATCATTATATAAACATATTTTCCAGATGTGGCAACTGAGGCAAAGTTTAAGCAACTTGCCCAAGGTACCTTAGCAAATGAGTGGCAGAGCTGGGAGTGGTCTAGCATAACAGATGCAAGAGTGATCACAAGATTTAATTTCTACTAGCAATAGGCCCAACAAGTCCAGGAATGTTTGGACCTTGGCAGTTAGCAGGTGTCCATGTGTAGTTTCTGTGGCAACAGTTGAGAACAGTAAGGCACAGACATTAAGATTCTAGCAGAAAGAATAAACACTTAGCAGGAATTTCTCTACTCTATGTCATGTGTCTCATGCTCCCTGGGGTGTTCTCTAAGATGCACAGGACCAAGTGTTTTGTGGTTTTAAAATAACTCCATTGTTTCTACAGGACCTTATGGCATGTCCATGTGAACTGAGGACATGAGCTTCCACAACTCCTTTTCTACAAGCTAATTTTATTTACTATTAAAAACCATACATGATTGTAGCCAACAAAAGCACTAACCTGTGACAGCATGAAATGCATGTTTTGCTTTTCAGTAATGTGGATTTTATATTTGTTACCACTATAGTGTCCTGAAAAAACAGTAGCGGATCAGCCAATCATGCAACTGTTCTGCCTTTGGCTTATTAGCTACACTCACAGACAGAGCAGTTTCTCCTATGCAGAACCTTAGATTCTTCTTACTTTCCTCTATTTTTTGTCTTCACCAGAAAATGTAGCTTAGCACAGACCTCTGCTTGGCGTTATTTTCCACTCTGATGTAATTCGACCAAGCTACTTGGGTAGAGGGATGAGTTCATGAATTAGATAATCTACACATATTCTTCCATGAAGAACATGGGAAGATCTCATTCTTTGTAATTACTCACCTCCACCTGTTTCTATAAGGTAGTATTGGTATAAACTGCAACACACAGTGCCACACTCAGTCTCAACTGTTAGATAACCAAATGTAAACTGATGCTCCACAAGCAAGCAACAGGTGCATCACAATATTAGATAAATGCTTGGTTTTTTTATCTTTATTAAAGAGGTTTTGAACTGTCATCTACTCCAAGTGCTACTTCTGGCTGAATTACTAATAAAAATCGCTGAGACCTGCAAACCTTGTTTACAAATACTCCTTGTACTGTCGTGTTTAAACAGGAGAGGGGGTTGTTTGCTTTCATTTTGTTCATTTGTGTCTTGCACTGGATCCTTTGAGCTTGCAGTGTAAGCAGACACCTATCACAGGAAACTTTTTTCACAGGGCCTCTGAAAATCCACCTAAACTGTGTGGGTTGGAAAGACACAGGGGCGGATTCAGGCCCCAGCACGCCAAGCTCGTGCTTGGGGCGGCGTGCCTGTGGAGGGTCTGCTGGTCCCGCAGCTTCGGTGGAGCCGCAGGACCAGTGGACCCTCCGCAGGCCCGCCTGCGGGATGTTCACCTGAGCCGTGGGACCGGTGACCGGCAGAGCGCCCCCCGCGGCATGCTGCCATGCTTGGGGCGGCGAAATGTCTAGAGTCGCCTCTGGAAAGACACGGTCAGTCTTGCCTGCTGTACAGCTTCCTTGCAACGCGTTAATTAAGGAAGGCCCCCACATCCACCTTTTTTCCTAGATCCCTCTTCTAAATTGCCTGTGTGTGTCAGCATTCTTCATGCCTATCCTTTAGGCTGATCTGTAATGGAGACTGTAGGTTAAAGTTCCCTGTGCAGTTTCTGGAGTTATTTCCCACCACCACCACATTTATCCCTAAAGAGGGGCACTAAACCACAACATCTGGATCTGGATTGCAAATACTTTGAAGTTCAGATCTGAGTTTTGGTATGGGAATAAAGCTGCAAAATTCAAGTTTAGTTTGTAAAATTCCCTCATCACCAGCAGAGCCAGGGCAGTTCAGAACTGGGGCTTTGCTTCAGGCCCATCAGTAGTTCTCTCTGCTTTTAACTGTTTGTTTATCTTTAATATTCTCTTCCACTAGTTGTATTCAATCCATGCACCTGTAGCTCCCTCATATCCTCTTAAAGTCCCAATTTTACCCAAGTTAATCACATTACACAATCCCTTGGGCTCTCATATCTCAGCAATTTTTCATTTACTTCCCCTGTCTTATCAAGTGGCCAAAGGGACCTAACAAAAACAAATTAGTAGTGGTAATGGCTTTGATTAATCACTCCTGCAATGACAATTTATTATAGTCAACATTTCCTTCCTATTCTATCACAGCCTGTAACTCAAAACATTGCCTCATTTACATCAAAGAAATGGAGCTTAGGGCTCTACCATCCTGTCTGAGAAAGCTGCCAGCTCCAGCAAGTACCAACACCATAACTGACTAGCTTGCTGCCATTCACTATATGGGTTTGCTGGTGACTGCCAGAAACAAAACAGCAGCAGCAGCTACTCCTAGTAAGAGCTATCTAAAAACTTTGAGATGGGCTCAAGCAGTGATGTTTTGATTGGATCCAAACTCTCTGCAAATTCAAAGAGAAGCTGGTTTGGACCCATTATAAATAAAAACCCAACACTTAAGGCTCAGCACCACAACTATAACAGTTTGTTCTACTGTATGAGAGCAGGTAAAGGACTGTTTGCCAAATGAGTCAGTTAGTCCAGATACTACATATCCTAATGCATAAAGGAACTTACTTAGTGAATTCACTGAAACATTAACTAGTGTGGCAGAGCTCTGACCTTGCTCCTATGGGTCCTGTGCTTCTAGGTGGTTTATGCTAGCCTTAGTGACTCACTGTGACCCTCCACGTAGCCCTTCTCTCTCTAGGGCCAGGGTTACAGTCTACTGAGCCCTTTTCATCATAGGCTGCAAGGAGGTTGGTGAGAGAACTCCCACAGTCTCTGTTCAGCCTCCTGTCCTGACAGGGACCTGACTTCCCCTTCCAGGAGCTGTTCCTGTAGTGGTGGGTTGGGGGGAACCTGGGCCCACCCTCTACTCCGGGTTCCAGCCCAGGGACCCTAATGGTAGCAGTTGTTGGCAGCCAACCTTTCACTGCCAGAGTTGCTACATTTCCCTGGGCCACTTCCCCACAGCTCTCTTGCTTCTCCCCTCTTCACCCTTACCTTAGGGCTCCTTCAACAATGTTTTCGGGTGTCTTCAGTAACCAGCCCTTCAGCTGCACTTCCTCTCCCCTGCCTGACTGGAGTGAGCCCTTTTTATAGTATCAGCAGGGCCTTAATTAGAGTCAGGTGGTCACATTAACTGAATGGCCTCACCTGACTCTTTACAGGTTAATTAGAGTCAGGTGTTCTCATTAGCCTGGAGCAGCCCTGCTCTGGTCAGTCAGGGAACAGAAAACTGTTAATCCAGTGGCCAGTATATCTGCCTTCTGCTATTCTGCTGTACCCAACTGGCCTGGGTCTATCACACTAGTTACTATTGAAAAACATGAAGAAGCAGGAAAGCACCTTGTGAAAATGAGCCATTCACTCACCAAACTGAACAAGTAGGAAAACATAACTAGCTGGGACTGAGAGACATTCCGCAGCAATCAGCGGCAAAATGGTCCCTTTGGGGTAGTTCTACTAGAGTTCTGACCAATTAAAAGGCCAGCACCAGAAAGGCTTGCTGGGGGGAAAGGGTCTATACATGGTAATCCTGCAACAGAGAGAGTTAGTAGAGACTAAAGACTGTGGGTCTGCTGTGCTTAACGGAGGAAAATATGCATAATAAGTAAACAAGTGATTGTGGTTATTATTGTTCTGTAAGCCTAACTTCTGTTTCTAGAAAAAGAATGAAGTAAATATTAAGAGAAAAAAAGTCATTCAGTATCCAGATAACAATGGAACCACAAACAATAAGCAGTATGAAGGGATTATAAAAAAAAAAAAAAGTTTTCCCAGACAAAATTCTTGTTCTTAATAGACTTTAGTGAAGAAGGGGATATAGTAGATGCAATATACTTATGCACTAATAAAACTTTTGATATCATGTCTTATGAAATTTTCATTAAATAGCTATTTCAGATTTGCTTGAATGAAATCATTTTTCTATGGACTGACACCTGACTCAATAGTTGTAGACAAAGGGCTTGTCTACACTACAGGACTATTTCGAATCTACTTAAAGAAATTTGTGGATTTCGACGACAAGTCGAATTTGTGTATCCATCCAATATACACACAAATTCGAAGAACTTCCTCACCACGGGCACGGCCAGCAGACTGCTTGGTGTGAACTGTGTATCCCTAAGTCCCACAGTTCCCCCTGCCCATTATTTTGTGGATTTGAATTGTTGCCCCCTGCAAATGCAAAAAAAAAATTGAATCACCAACCGCGCCCTCTCTCCTCCCTCTCTCTCGCTCGGCGCGGCGCCTGTTCGCGCCTCGCTCTGGTTCTCTGGCAGGCGCGGACGCAGCACAGCACTGCGAGCATGGAGCCCGCATCATCATCTGCCTTATGGCCATGGCCGCATCAACTCCTCGTTACCCGCTTCCACAGTCAGATGCTGAGAAGAGGAGAGAGGAGGCCGAGCAGCCGAGGCTCGGTGAGGAGGAGAGCGCAGACCTCCTCAGAAGCAGGGTACGGGCAGTGTGGCATGGGGGGGTGGCATGGTGGCAAGGGGTGGGTGGGCTGGTGAAGCTGGCAGACAGGGTGGTGGACACATGCACAGACTGACAGGCTGGTGGGCTGCGAGGACTGCGTGAACTTCAGGATGCGAAGAGGCACTTGGGCACTTTCCTTGAACTGTGTGTCCCTGCCCTGAAGCGCCCTGGACACAAGGATGCGAGCAGCCCAGACAGAAATGACTGCTGGAGCCAGAGCCGCGCCAGTAAAGCCCTCTGCCAGACCGCCACACAGCCAGCACGTGGGCGGGGCGCGGTTTGGCCCGTGGTCATTGTGGGATTTCCGCTGTTCAAGTAGCAAACGCGCTCACTGAGCTCTCCACTGCTCAATGTCCAGGACTGTTCGGAAATGTCAGCATGT